>NC_136500.1:88374755-88442255 GCF_053919585.1 Euprymna scolopes
TCTTTTGGGAGTCTTTGATCATATGCGGTTACTTATTAACCTCTTTTAAAACTATGCTCTATACATAGAAGTCTAATAGAGTAAGATTGAGGGAAATAGGGGGGGGGTCAAATGTTAGGGCTTATGTAACCAGGAAAATTATTTTTCATCCAATCTTGTGTTGTTATAGCCGTGTGTGATGAGGCAAAGTTTTGAACCACGTGAGGTCTTCCGTTGCATACATCTATAATATAGATCTCACCTGTCTGTTTAAATGTATGTATGTTTGTATGTCTGCCTAAAACTTTTGACAAAGGTGACGGATTTTCATGAGATCAGTATTCTTTTTGAAGGTCGTCCCTTCGGATGACAAATATCGAAAAATTGGCTAAAAACATTAATTTCTTTACCCTCAACTGGGCACTTTTCTACTGGTAGGGATCACTTTTTTCGCCAATATTTTCGAAAGTCATCCCCTCTTTTCAATTGACTAGCCTTAATTTAAATCTACATCACTTCCGGTTTGGGGCAACAGCAAAGACGTCACGTTCTTTTTTTCACATTCTTTTTCTCCTTCGTGGTACGGGTTTGAGCCTGCCTACTACCACTTTTTTTTTTTTTGCTCAGCATACATCTCCAAATACCCGGGCAACGCTGGACACCCAGGCTAGTTTATAGAATAAAGGACAACGAAATGGAGTTTCATTCTATGTTCAAAAGTAACTTTATTTGTTATCTTCGTTAGTAGCATTAGTAGAGAGAAACAGGTTAGTAGCTGGAAGTGTTCTTATGTGTAAGGATAGATTTAATAATTTGAAGGAGAGACTAGTTCTTTATACACTTGTTGTAGCCAGTAGTCGTGGGATGAAGGAGGCTGGTTAAAGGAGAAAGAAAGAGCAAAGTTCTGTAGCATGATAAAGAACGTTCGTGTGGGTACGACACGTGGAAATAAGTGGGTGTTTGAAGGTCGCCATGTTGGCTTGTTGTACTCACGTTAGCCTAGGGCTAAAGACTCAGGCGAATGTTTGCTGCCAGCGAAAACCAGGGAGAAAGAGAGTAAGAGAGAGTGTTGTCGGTTTTACCTTTTATACACTCAGTCACATGACTGGGAGCTGGCTTGTGATTGAGCAAGCTAGTAAGACGAAAGATTTAAATCTCGAGTCATGAGATTTCGCCCTGCCTGCTATTGTAGCACGTTTAGACTGCTACACATTAAATGCTATATAAGAAGTGGCCAACACATTTTTTAGTGCCGAAGGTTTCTAAGTTGCTTTTGACTAAGTTGGGGGTGCTGATTCCGAAAATCATTAATTTTTTCACATAAGGTCAAATTGTTGAGATATTTGCTATTTAATCTTTTTTTTTTTTAACTTTAAAATTAGGGGTTCTGCCTCCCCGTTTTAAACACATTATCTCTCTTTAAATTACTCTTAACTAAAAAGTTATTTTCTTCTCAATTTCCTCTTCTGGTCTTTACTTCCTTTTTGCAACCACTGGCGACACAACATGCTTTTTTTTCATCTTTATCCGCTCCCATCCCCAGCATCAACGGTATGTTTTAATCATTTCTACTTCTGGACAATGTGTTTGCTTAGTTTGTCATGCGATGTGACATTTCATGTTCCATTTCTTTACGAATTTATTCAGTCTTTGGATTTCTTTAACTTCTTCATTTTCTTTCCCTCGTTTGTTGTTGTTTTTACTTTCTCATACCGGTCATTTTTTTTTCTCTTTCAGTTTTTACTTTTTTCTCTTTAAATAAACATTCCCGTATTTTATGTATTAATGCTAGTATTCAGATCGTTATTTTTTAGAATAGTTTATCTGACTGTGAAGCAGAGGTGCGTGCGACGACAGTACATTAGGCATGTTTCTATATACATTCTAGCTTCATAATTACAATTGTAGGTTGTTATTGTGATGTATGTAAATAGATTATGACATCACAAACCTTAAAGTCAAATTTGCTATACAATATGTAATGTGTAAGAAGTGGACACTAAGTAGTAAATAGGCCTACTGATTGTGGTATGTTTTTGTTAATTTCTGGGTAAAAGTAAGGTTTATTCTCTTAATGTTAGGAATTTATTTATAAGTTAGTAAATAATTACGCTGCTTTATTTTACTTTCGTTGAAGATTTTTCGAGCAAAAATTAAGCATGGCTACATCATCTTCTAGGCGACGTTGTTTAAACAATCCAAATGTGTTTTGCTGTATTTGCGAGGAATATACCTTGCGCTCCAACAGGAAATGGATCAGTAAATTTGTGAAGTGTACTTATTTTGCTTACTTCAAAGTAATGCTGGGTTGATAAGATAAGGCATGGGCATCCCATATTGTATGCAAGCAATGCGTTGAGCATCTTCGACAATGGATAAAAAAAGGATAGAAAGTCACTTTGCTTTGGTATTCCAATGGTTTGGCATGAACCGAAAAAACATTTCGATCAATGCTTTTTCTGTGCAGTCAAAATGAAGGAAATCAACAGGAATTCGTTGGTTTATCCAAACCTCAAATCTGCAATTCGGTCAGTTTCACACTGTAATGAAATTCCTGTTCCAGTGTTTAAAGGCTTGTCCGATTTGGAATTGCCTGGTTCTTAAGAAGACCAAGCCTCTGTTTGTCCATTAGTAGTGAAGCCACTGTTACAGATGTCGGTTTTCCTCCTCATTCACTACCACAGCTTTTTTCTTAAGGAAAACTTAATGATCAGTGTTCTGAAGGGAACTCTGGGAAAAGAAGCTTTGTTCATGAAATCTGCATTTAGATTTAGGCATAGATAGAGAGTGGAGGAAATCATATATAGTGGTTGTAGCTAGTCGGGTGTTTTATACATGTATTGAGGATGTTTCTACATGCCAGTCTTTTATGCACTTTACACTTCTTTTCATGATCTGTTTCGTCTAATGGTTGCTTCAGTGAGCAGTTTTCAGGAAGCAAGTAATACAACTACACGTTTAATAAGTTTTCTGCAAGGTTTCATTTCGGGGGAATTGACTGGAGAGAGAGAGTAATCTTCCCTTAGCTAATTATTTACATCCTTACTTAACCTAACTTAACTGAAAAGAGTGACGCACACGGATACAGACATTAAGGTAACATCCGCTTAGATTATCAAGTTTTTTACATTATTGGCCGTGTCTCATCAGCATGGTTTCCACAGAAAGACTTTGCCCCAAAACGTGACGTCATTCATCATGTCACTCTGTTTTGTCTCATGCCTCAACTTTACATCACTCGTTTCTGAGAACGATTTTGTTTTACAGATTTGGGTTATTGTGATACACTCAGTGTGACCCTTACCAAAATTCTTAATAGCTGACTATTGACGTAGGGTCCGTAATATGTAGCATTAGCTTTTCTATATATAATTATATAGTGAAGTCTACAATGAAGAACGGTCTTTCTTTCTTGCATAGTATTTCTGTAGAAGTCAGAGATACCATCTAAGAGTTTGTTCTTGATAATTAATCCGACTGAGGCGGGCCATTATGACTGATAGTGTCCTCTTCTATCAGACTGAGGTATGGTTCTAAGTAATTCTAGGAGTTCCGTCCTTCCAGACCTTGCCTTCCCTCTTTGGAGTGGAGATAGTGTAGAAAATGTGTAAGAAAAGTCCGAATAAGACTGCGAGTTTCTTTAACTCCGCGAAGAAAACGTCCACGCTTTCCTCCGGTAGAAGTTTTCGGGAAGCAAATTTTTCATAGGCCGTACAAGGATCCATGGCGAATGCCTTGTACAGCGCAGCTTTAATTGCGGTGACATCTCCCTTTTCGGCAGCACTGAGTTGCTGATACACACTCAAGGCACCCCCAGCCAATCTCAGGGGAATCACAGTGTGTACCCTTTTTACCTCACAAAGGTCGAACGTCAGCTCGACTCTTTCAACCCAGTCGACAATGGACGTGGACCCGTCAAACTCGGGTATGAGCTTTAAGTCGAATTTCGACTCGGTCATAGTCCTAGAGGGCAAATAGCCGAAATAGCTTGTAGAAAATGTGTAAGGAAAGTCCTTTAAAATTACTGCACCCTCTGTAGATGTGTAATGTTGCAGCAACATAAAGCAATTCAATAACCAGTAAACACTGGTTCTGCACAGAATCCAACTAGCAAGGTACCTAGATGGACGCGAACGGTTACTCAGAATGGACCCAACAATCGGTTAATCAGAGCGGTACCAACAACGGTAAGATATGCTCACACCCACACGGCCCGAAAAGCAACAGCAACACGATTCCCGACCAAGTCAATCATCACTCTCCCAACGTCTTTCAATCACCCGCTTTTATGGCCGTTGCAGGCCGGCTAAATTTGCATATTGCGAGAATTCATGTGACTTTGCGAGATATCATCCTTTACAAAAGACGGCGGCTGCCATCTTGATCTTTCTTTATCTATTTTCGGTCGGCGATGCCGAGCCGGTCCCGAGGTAAGTCTTTCCTTTTCGTCCGTCTCTCTTACGCACCCACACAACGCACAAACACACGGGCGCTTGTCTCCTGGATGTACATTACACTCCCCCCTGATCTGATGATCACATAGGGAGCATTGGGGGGGGGCCTTTTAGTGGGTGTGCTTCTGCGAAGAGGTACATTCACTGGTTCAGATTCAGGCTCTGGATCTGGTTCCACCTCATCAGATGAAGTATCACTATCAGTCTCTGGAGGGGCCTCACTGAATCCGTGTATCGGCAGCTCATCACTGGACGCTTCACTGCTTTCTTCTGTAGTTGTGTGACGTGCCTCGGTAGCTGGGCGAAGATCTCGCACGTCGTGGGGTTCCAATCGACCAACACAGACTGCTGGCTAATCACTCCGGATATTTGTCCTCGCTTAAACTTGTCGGTGCACCGATTTCCTGGGGGCCGCACCCACACTGGATCTCCCACTTCATATCTGTTACATGTTCCCTTGTCGGCTGGCTGCGTAGTGTTGATTCCCTTCACTCCGACTCGGTATGTGTAAATAGCATTTGCAGGTGCGGTTGAAGGAGACGTCCCGTCCTTTGGCGTAATGTTATACCAATATGTGGCTTCCGTAATAGTACATCGCTTCCTGGCAGCAATTATTTTGATGCTGCGATGGCTTCTTTCAGCAATGCCATTTACTGACGGCACATGCGCACATCGCAACCGTAGTCGGACGCCCCACTCATCTAACAACTGCTGGACTTGCTGGCTACAAAACGCTGCATCATTGTCAGTCAGCTCTTCCGGCGCACCTTGCTCAGAAAAAATGGATGATAGGTGGCAAACAACATTTGCCGAATCCTGTCTGGTCATCTGCCGCCACACCGCAAATCTCGTTGGCCCGCAATCAATGAGAGTTAGAAAGGGCTTGCCACTGTAATGAGTGATATCCATGGCCAGCCGCTGCCACACACCCTCAACTTCCAATGGACCCTTCTGCCATCGCTCTGGTGCCGGATCAATAGACTGGCAAGCCTCACAATTTCTGATGATCTGTCTGACATCCATCTTGGTCACTGCTGGGTATACGCGCCTCACAAAATAAAGGGTCATCTTGATACCCAGATGTCCGCTCTGTGCATGAAATTTTGTATTTGACATGGGTCGATTGCAACTGCACAAGATCAAGCAGTAATCTCCATTCCCATCTTTGCGGCTTCATACCATTTGTGAGGTACTCGGGTCAGTTGGTCAGCACGATTACAATGTGATGGCACCAGAGTAACGCTCAGTGATAGCCCATACTCAGATACCAGGTTTTTTAGCGTGTCTAGCCTTCTCCATATTAACATTTCGCTTGCTGCCTTGGTACGGATTCGTGTCCATCCTTAAAGTGTGTCAGACACCCAGTGGTAGACACAGAGAGAATCTGTGTACAAGGTCAACTTCTTAGACTGCCACTGAAGGGCCAGATTTATCCCCTTTACAACGGCGTCTAGCTCTGCCAGGTTGATATGCTGAGAATCTGTTACGGGCAGCAGCCAACATGTATCTTCGAACACGTTTCCTCCTTGCTCCAACGATACTCCCAACGCCAAAGAACTGGCATCAACCCACACACCTACGTTGTCTCCATTAACACACCACCGCCCACAGGCAGGGTCCTTCTTGTTCACTCTCTCCAGTGTCTCTTTAATCATCAGAGTTAGTAGGACATCATCGGATATGTCATCCCAACCCATGGTTGTTAAATTTACTCTGCGTTTAATTACACCAACAGCTGCGCAGAGCCAGCCACAGGCCGGTAGGTGACCAACAAGTTTTCCACACCAAGAAAAAACTGTCCGCCTTGTAACGATGTTGGGGATGCTTGGAATTTCGCTGCCACGCCTCCATTGTAGGGTGCCATCTTCCTCATAAGCATCCAATCCCAATACACGTGCTCCTTCCCTCAAACGTTCGGGATTCTTGCATTCCAGACCAAACTGAGCCAACTTTTCTTTGACACACGACGCAGACTGTACATCTTCATCGACGTATACGTCATCAATGTAAGCTGACGTTGAGTTCCTCATGGGCTTTTCTTGGGACAATACTGTGTTGACAATAGTCTTCATAATCTTTGGTGCCACATTTAGGCCAAAGCCGAGGCGTGTAAGGCAGTACCTCTGCCCCTGGAACCAAACTGTCTGGAACAGCCACAACGTCTCATCAACTCGCACCTGCAAATAGGCTTTTCGCAAATCCAATATCGAGACATTAGTGCCTTTCTGACGCCATTCCCTCAACTTGCTGGCGCATACGTCAGCATCGGCAGTGTAGGCTTCAATATGCTTGTTAAGCTCCCTGTAGTCCAGCACCGGCCGTACTTTCGACTTGTTATGCTGGACTACTGCCATCAAGGGTATTAGACCCTTGGGAGGCCCAAGCTTGTCCTCAGGGTAGGGGATTAACCAGCCATCTTGGATCCACGCCTTTAGTTCCCTTTCGTATTCTGCTCGGGCCTCACTGGGTATAGGGTACTCTGCAACCCCATTCTTGAGTTTAGTCGGTGCCCTTCCCTCGGTCCACTTCCAAGATGCAATCCAAGCCCTCTTGCGAGGGTCGTAGTCCACTGTAAAATCCGGCCAATCGATGTGGAACGCTGCACA
This sequence comes from Euprymna scolopes, assembly GCF_053919585.1. Taxonomy (NCBI): domain Eukaryota; kingdom Metazoa; phylum Mollusca; class Cephalopoda; order Sepiida; family Sepiolidae; genus Euprymna; species Euprymna scolopes. The sequence goes on from NC_136500.1 coordinate 88,381,795, forward strand.
CACTGGGGCCTCCAAGAATCGCATTTTTCCATCCCGATGAATTGCGACTCCCCCCAGCGCCTTGATGGCATCGTATCCGAGCAACAGGTCAAACCCCAGGAGATTTCCTTGGGTCACGAGCACATTGATCTTGGTGGCTGCACCGGTGTCCATGTAGACCTCGACAGTTCCAGCTCCACAGCATTCTGGGTCTCGCCTCCTATCGTGGTGACTTTGATCTTTCTCTTAGTCCAACTTGGACACAGCCTGGCGCTCACTATAGTATGCGAACAGCCTGAGTCGAGAAGTGCTGAGCAGAGTATCCTGTTTACGTAGACGGTCATCACTGGTTGCGCCTTGTTCAAATTTTGCTCGGGGAGCAGGGCGACGCTGACGTCCTCTCCCCTGATACGTTTCCCGCACAGTTTTGGGCTAAATGCTCCAAACCGCCACAATTAAAACAGCGCACACACCCTCTGTTGGTGCAATTCCTTGCAAAATGTCCGCGTCGGCCGCAGCGAAAACATTTCCCATTGCTTGCAGGGTTCTGATTCGGAATCTCCCAAGCGCCAATCTGGCCTGTCTGAGTCGCCATCACAACTGGTTCCCCCAGGTCCTCCTCATCATTGATGATGGCTCGAGCACGTTTCATCAAGTGTTCCATGGGCGTTGTTGAAACGCTGGTTGAGACTCTCAATAGCTGCTTCACCCGAGTGGGAAGGCCTGCCACAAATGCGTACGCGAGCGTCCGCTCCGACACCCCTCCACCGAATAAGACTGCGAGTTTCTTTAACTCCGCGAAGAAAACGTCCACGCTTTCCTCCGGTAGAAGTTTTCGGGAAGCAAATTTTTCATAGGCCGTACAAGGATCCATGGCGAATGCCTTGTACAGCGCAGCTTTAATTGCGGTGACATCTCCCTTTTCGGCAGCACTGAGTTGCTGATACACACTCAAGGCACCCCCAGCCAATCTCAGGGGAATCACAGTGTGTACCCTTTTTACCTCACAAAGGTCGAACGTCAGCTCGACTCTTTCAACCCAGTCGACAATGGACGTGGACCCGTCAAACTCGGGTATGAGCTTTAAGTCGAATTTCGACTCGGTCATAGTCCTAGAGGGCAAATAGCCGAAATAGCTTGTAGAAAATGTGTAAGGAAAGTCCTTTAAAATTACTGCGCCCTCTGTAGATGTATAAGGAAAATCCTTTAAAAGTACTGCGCCCTCTGTAGATGTGTAATGTTGCAGCAACATAAAGCAATTCAATAACCAGTAAACACCGGTTCTGCACGGAATCCAACTAGCAAGGTACCTAGATGGACGCGAACGGTTACTCAGAACGGACCCAACAATCGGTTAATCAGAACGGTCCCAACAACGGTAAGATATGCTCACACCCACACGGCACGAGAAGCAACAGCAACACGATTCCCGACCAAGTCAATCATCGCTCTCCCAACGTCTTTCAATCACCCGCTTTTATGGCCGTTGCAGGCCGGCTAAATTTGCATATTGCGAGAATTCATGTGACTTTGCGAGATATCATCCTTTACAAAAGACGGCGGCTGCCATCTTGATCTTTCTTTCTCTATTTTCGGTCGGCGACGCCGAGCCGGCCCCGAGGTAAGTCTTTCCTTTTCATCTGTCTCTTACTTACGCACCCACACAACACACAAGCACGCGGGCGCTTGTCTCCTGGATGCACATTACATTTATTGCTTGCGGCCTAAAACACCCTGACCAGGAAATGGTGACAGGTCGTCTCGAGCATTTTTTGCAAAGCCAGAGTGCATAATCTCTTGTGTGCTGGCCCACCAAATCCCACTTTCCGATCTTGTCACATCTGCCTACGGTTAGAGGGAGGCAAATAATCCATGTTTCTTGCACAGTTGTACTGTGAAAGTCAGAGGCTATTCTTACTATGTGGAGGATTTATTTTCAACAAGTCTGATAGAGGTTTGTGTGTGAAACGGCACAAACCTTATTTGGGTGTAACCAGATTTCTCCGAAGGAGAAAGTTCCCTGGGAGTATGAAATTCACAAGTGGTCCCCAGTTGCATGTATATCCCCATTAGGGGGAGATGACGACATTAAGTTTTGCAACCCTTGCAGGGAGGCGCCTAGAATTCCCAAATTGGTCACCCATTTTAGTAATGACCAGGCTCAACGTTGCTTAACTTCGTGATCTGAGGGGAACTGTGTCAAGAGGTGGGGCATGATAATAGATAATGACCCTCTTTTTTTTTTTTTTTTGAAGTTGATGTATGATTCTAAGTAGTTTGCCTTTAAGAGGTCTACACATAGCTATTTATTATGGTGATACTGTTCGATCTTTAACTCTTGGGAGACTTCATAAACGAAAAATTAAGAAACTTTCAAAAATGATAATTTTTTTCGTTAGATGGAAATCGCCCCAGATAGAGCATGAAGCCATTTGATGTAAAGAGTAAAAAAAAAAAAAAAAAATACCACTTCAAGGTCAGCCACTAAGTCATCGATAAGTATTGGATAGATTCAACCTGGAAAACAACAATTTCCCCCTTTGTCAGTCATGGAATGTGAGGATTAATGAACAAAATAATGAAAGCAAGAGTTATTAAACTGCTGAAAGTAAACACAAGGCTCACTTTCTACTCTTTTTTTAGCTTTTATAATCACAAAATTTTTTTTAAATAATTTTTTTTTATTGATTTTTCACTCAAAACAAAGCACAGTTCGACTTGGATATAAGTAACTACTATTTGGGGCAAAATTTGCAGGAATACTATATCGGGAGTTGAGCGGCAAGATGTCTGTTCACATTACACTTGAACTTCTGCATGCCAGTACAATCGGAAGCAGGGACCCAAGAGGGAATTCCAAAGTCTAGCAGTTCGAAGGAAGAAACTATCTGAGTTGAAGGTTTTCCTGCAACTAGGGATCTCTATAGTGTAGGGGTGGAATTTTACTGTTTGCCACATTAGTCGGAGGTATTTATGCAGGGCTCTACATTGCAAGTGAAACAGTCGCATTTGCGAGTGATTTTTCAGTGATGACTAGGAATAATGAAACGCTTATCTTTTGGCAATTGTATTTCTTTCAGCGACAAGCTCACTACCGAGTGAAAAATCTTTTCAATTTTTTTTTTTTTATAAAACGAGCGAAGTCAAATTATTTAAACAATAAAAAGTTTAACAAAATAATATACTTCTTTTTTTTTTTTTTTTAGCAAAGGCTGTTTAAAAAACATCTGAAGAAATTCGAATGTTTATACGTTCAAGTATCAACATCAAATTTGTTGTATATTTTGAATTACACTTATTAAAAAAAATACAAAAAATCTTTATGATGTACATACTTGTCATGTAACGAACATGTCATATTCTAAAAATCATGTGGGTTTGATTAGTAACTTTTCTATTTGGCTAGTAAACGAAAATATTTAGTTGTCAAAGGTCAACTAAAGATAAATTTGTTCATAGAGCCCTGTTATGTCGAGGAGGGTACCATAGCTTGGAGTTAATTTGAGCACCTTCCATTGAAATACTTGTAAAGTAGGCACAGAGATGCAACATTTCATTGATGGGACAGATGTTGGAGTTTGGTTGACAGTACGGGACCTATTAGGTTGGAGACACTTTTGTAAACCCTATCTAGAAGTGAGTGAGACGAGTAGCAGATGTACCAGCCTAAATGTGGCAACAATACTCCGTGCATGGGCGAATGGGGGGGGGGACTTGTAGAAATACAGGATACTCTTAGGCGTAAGTAACTTTTTAGCATCTTAGAGAGACCCCACTCTCTTCGCAAATTTACACATATATAACATAATCCTCTTCATTTATTGTGCAATTATAAGTTGTCATTGATAATTCTGAAGCATAAAAAATCCAAAACTCAAATGGTATTACAGCTATAACAAAGACAATGCATGTGACGGCAACCGTTTGTCTCATGAAACAATGGCGTTCTACATTTAGTCTTGTGCACTGCAGTATCTGCTGTGATTATAAAGTCAAAGCTGGAGTTGCTTTTCTGGATGCCGGCTTGGGCGGGTGATAAAGCGACCTAGGTTTGCCCAATTACCAGGGTCCCCCTCTCGATGTTGAAGACAAAGTCCGGCATTCACTGGACAAAGCGGGGGAGGGCAGAGCAGTAGTTCTAGATATATCTAAGGCATTTGACAGGGTATGGCATGAGGGTCTCCCCAGGAAAATTAGATCATACGGTATCACTGGTAGAATACTTAACATAATTAAATCCTTATTAGATAAGAGAAAAATACAGGTTGTCCTCGACGGTCGTACATCTAAACAATATGATATAAATGCGGGAGTGCCCCAGGGGTCTATCCTTGGACTTCTACTGTTCCTGATATTCATAAATGACCTCCCCGACAAAATTGCCTCTGAGATGGGTATATATGCTTATGACACCACACTCAATAACAGGCATGTCAGGAAAACAAATGAACACATATCTAAAGAAATGGTAGAAACACTAGAGGATGACCTCCAATCTGTAATAGAATGGGGACAAAAATGGATGGTCATGTTCAATGCCACCAAGACTAAACTAGTTTCATTCAATAATTACAAGAAACCTTCTCTACCACCTATAGCAATGGCCAACGACTCTTTATCTGAGAGTACATCTTTCAAACTTCTTGGCCTAACGTTCACAGGAAACATGAGTTGGAACAATTACGTTTAAGGCATTGCTAGGGCCGCTGCAAGGAAGGTGGGCTCTCTCTACCGTGCTAGAAAACTACTAACACTCGAAAGTATCCTGTACCTCTATAAGGCCACCATTCGCCCATGTATGGAGTATTGCTATCATATTTGGGCTGGTGCATCCGCTACTAGTCTCTCGCTCCTTGACAAGGTTCAAAAGAGTTGCCAATCTGATAGGCCCTGAACTGGCACCTACGCTTCAGCCTCTGTCCCATCGACGAAACGTTGCATCCCTCTGCCTGTTCTACAAGTATTTTAATGGTGAATGCTCCGACGAACTGCAAGCACTTGTGCCCCCATGACGTGAACACCCTCGACAAACCCGACAGGCTGCTAAATCATACCCCCACACTGTAGAGATCCCTAGATATAAAAACTCTTTCTACTCCAGTAGTTTCTTCCCCAGAACCGCTAGACTTTGGATTTCCATTCCAGGTCCCTGCTTCCCCAACTGTACTGACGTGCAGAAGTTCAAGTGCAACGTGAACCGACATCTTGCTGCCCAAATCTCTACATAGTACCCCAGTAGTTGTTGCCCCTGCTAGTAGCCCCCTACATCAAATGCACTGTGCCTTGTTTGGGTTGAAAATGTAATAATAAAAAAAGAAATACATAAAAGAAAAAAGAAAAGCAAGCTATTACGATTGAAGCCAGCGCAATTGCAGGAGTTGCTGGAAAGGTGTTGCAGTGCTTCACCATCTGTCTATTAGGACTCCAAATAGGTTTTTTGTCAGGGTTTACTCCCTTGTCCATTGCTTTTCTAAAGACATCCATAAGGCTATTTGCTCATAGCTTGTGATGTATGTCCTTTGTATAAAATATGTAAAAAACAAAAACAAGAAAAAAACGGTCTTCCTGTTAAATACGACATATCTATTTTCAAAAAGGTTCATTAAATAATTATAAATCCATAAAAATTTAACCTTCTCTATACAGAGTGCTCGGACACTCGATGGTATAGCTTCAGGATTATGTTCTATATGTGTAAAGAAACCTCTTTGACTTGCTTTTGTAGTGACATCTTAGTCTAATTCTTCTTGTAGTCGATTTCTTCTTTACATGGTTTTGGTTTATGCTGATCATTTTTTATGTCCTGTTTATTTCCATTGTATTCTGCTAAAAAAGCCAACGTTCACAGGGTGCCAACCGGGTTACCTATGTTGGCTATCAAATGAGCCCCTGCCGATCATGATGCTGTTCTCTTTCTTCCGAGTCTAATGACATTATTTCATGATTTTCCACATATGTGGCAACACCAGACCCAGGCTTATTTTACTTGTGTTCCGGCCACACAGTGTTTATCTCATACGTAGAAATAACGGTGCACTGAAATACATATTGTATGTTTTAGATTTTTACAGCAAAGAATGACGATCAATATTTATTTTAATGTGCTATAACACAAAAACGAAGTATTTCCAAACATATTTTGGGCAGAACTTTATCAATATCTATGTATAAGAAACATAATCGCATTGATTTTCCAAACACACACACTAATATATATATATATTAATATATATATATATATATATATATATATATATATATATATATATATATATACACACACGGCATAATCACGTTGACATACTGGTTCCTGCTGGATCACCGAAGTTAAGCAACGTTAAAACTGGTCAGTACTAAATGAGTGACCATTTGAGATTCTAGGTGCTGTATGTGCTCTCCGCTTATCTCGGCATTGTTTCCCGTCGTCCTGGACTTCTCCTTGCCACTGGACCTGAACAGTGCCGATTCAGGAGAGATGTGGTTAGTGATTGAGCAACCCTTGCCTCACAATTACGCGTGCAGCTGCCTCTACAGGGGTTATCCTTTGTCTTTCGAGACTGAACGGGGGCATTGATATTGAAAAAACGTATTTCCACAGAAATATATATGTCGAAATGTTTTTTGTTTTTTTTCAATTATATTCCACCTTTTATTTATGCCAATTTTTAATTTATGAGTCCCAACGTAATTATAGAGCATATAACAAATACATGACAAAAGTATATCTTCCAAATTTCATGATATTGACCATCTTACAATTTATTCCTTTAAGTACGTTGACATTCACAATTCTTGACAGCACCTGTTTCGTAGGGCAAAATCATTAATTTAATTATACTAATTAAATGAATGATTATCAATCAATGAATCTATTCTGCCTTTAATTCTTTCTAGCTAACAGGTGCTGCCAAGAATTGTGAATGTCAACGTACTTTAAGGAATAAATTGTAAGATAGTCAACATCATGAAATTTGGAATATAGACTTTTGTCATTTATATATTTCCTCCAAACTTCTGGCCTTGATGGAGGGGAAATGAAAACTTGCTGCTATGGTTTCAAATGGTGTGAAAGGGAAGACTTGATTCCAAATATTCCTCATATGTTATATCTCCCCTCTTTTGATAGGTTACGATTATGAATATCTCCAGTATCAAATAATCCTTATACACTGTGAAATTTACTTTATGTATGAAAACTAAACACGTGAGATGTAACATGAGAAATATTTGGAATCAAGTCTCCCGATTGATGTTACTTCAGATCCTTTGAATCCATAGCAGCAAATTTTAGTCTCCCCTCCATCAAGGTCAAAGGTTTTGGGGAAATATCATATTTTGTAATTCATATACAAAACTAGGAAAACAAATGACTATGATTGAAACATTTTATAGCTGTAAAAAGGTGCTAAAAATAAGCTCTGCATGATCTTAATGTACGAACTTAAGGGCGAATATCATATAGTCCACGACACAATTCAGGTAATTAACTTTCCAAAGAGTCTTCATTTGTTTAATTCTGATCAATAGTCGCTGAGATTTGGAACTTATAAAATTGCCAAAAAAAGGTGATATATCTATCTATATATGGATATATCTATACTCGTAGCCAAATGGATTATTGAAATGCTCATATCTTTGGTTCTATGGGACTAAACAACATGAAAATTTGCCGAATTTTTGAAAATTATAATATTATACTATGGTTAAAATTTTATGATAATTGGTAAAAAAAAAAGATCCCATATTTTCAAGCCAATAAAATATGCCCAAATTTGCTTACATTTGATATATATATATATATATATATATATATATATAGTCCTGCAGGACAGCTTCAGTTTTGCTGCTCTCTTGTGGCCTTGCCAGGCAACTAATATATACATCGACTGAGAAAAGAAAGAAATGAAAAAGTGGATAACCATGAAATCTATTTAAAAACAATTTTGGTTGATGAATATTTTGTAATTTTAAAGTCTGGAATAACATATATATATATATATATATATATATATATATATATATATATATATATATATATATATATATATTGTATATTTTGGCAGCAAGTCATTATTCAAGCAAGTCTGATTGAACACGACAGAGTTATTCTTTTTCCCGATCTTTCTGGATATCTTTTCCATTTGCCGAGCTGTCTTTTTAATTTCAGCAGGCATGCTATATAAAATGGCGCCCAAAAGTGGTTGTTCAGCCATATTCTCCTTGAGCGTTTTCTATCGGATTATCATCAGGAGCAATTGTTGTTATCTTTTTCTTAGAGTATTTTTATAAATATATATATATATATATATATATATATTTAATTGGTTATAAATGTAGGTGCAGGAGGGTTGGGTGCGAATTATAAAGATGATAATCGGATGCACCGATAAAAAGCACTTGAGAAGAATATGACTGAACAACAACTTTTGGGCGCCATAATATACAACATGCCAGCTGAAATTAAAAACACCGCTTGGCAAATGAAAAAGATATCCAGAAAGATCGGACAAAAGAATAACTCTGTCGTGTTCAATCAGACTTGCTTGAATATATATATATATATATATATATAGTTATATAGTTTTTGATTTTAATTCTCTTTTGTATTTGTCAATTATACACTTTTTCATTTTTTTTTTTAATATATCGGATTCAATGCATACCTTTTTTTTCTGCATATACATATACGTTTATTTAGTAAAAATATTTATTCATACAAACATTTCGGCTACACATTTACTGAAACACGTTTCCGCTCCAGCTGGTGACCAGCTGAGTTCCTCAGGCTATGTTGTTCGCATGAAGGCAGAGATAAGAATCTCATTTGGCTACACATTTTCAGACAAGTTTCAGCTCATGTTGGAAGTTAGATGAGATTCCTCATGCCAAGCTTTTCATATGAAGACGGAGATGAGAATCTTGGCTACACATTTGCAGACAAGTTTTAGCTCCAGTTGGAAGTCAGCTAAGCTTCCTCAGGCCAAGTTGTTCACATGACGACGGAAATGAGTCTCATTCGGCTACACATCTGTAGACGAGTTTCAGTTCATACTTGAAATCAACTATTCTTTCTCAAGCCAAGTTCTTAGTATGAAGGTTGAAGATAAGAACGACTTCATCTCTTGTATTATTTGGATTATCTGGACTACTGTTCTCATCTTGAGTGTTATCCTTACAGCGTTTCGGCCGCTGTACCCTCAGACTTTCTTTAGGTGTAGCTTGTCAAACTCTGGAATCTTTCTGGCGAAATTAATCCCTGAATTCATGCTAAGAACTCCTCTATGCCTTCATAATAAGCTCATATGCTTCCAAGCTGGAACTGAAACATATTTTCAAATGTGTAGCCAGCATATTTCTATAAATACAAATTCATACTAAATAAATATATAACTGCTCTATTATCTAAGCACAGTAAGGATTGACTGGATCAACTTTATGAACAAAAACATCACCGGAATTATTGTACGTTTACTTATGAAGAGTGTTTTTTAGAGGCGGCAAACTTTAAATTAAAATAAATCACAGAAAAGTATTTTTATTATACAAATATGTGATTTATTCAAAAGATAAATTATAAAATTTAAATATAATTTTGTGTATATGGCCCCGGCAGCTTGTGCGTATATGGCATAATCATGAGGTCTAATTTTCACAACTCCATGTATTAAATTAGGCTGTATTTCAGTAATAATGTGTTGAACGCTGTCTTCCAAGTGGTGTATAGTGCTTGATTTATCAGCGTAGATATAGGAATTGCCGTATCCCCAAAGAAAGTTATCTAATGGGGTTAAATTGTATGAATAAGGTGGCCAGTTGACAGATCCATTTCGTAAAATTATTGGTCCACCGACTGATTCAAGATTTGGTCCTTAGAATTCACTCTCGTCCATTTATTCCCAAAATTTTCAATAACTACTCATTACATTTTTCTGAAATTGTGCATGAAGTTATAACTACCCAAAGGAGGAAATGTAACATTTTCAGATTTTTGATAAACACAGTGTTTATCTCATACGTATCATACGTTTATCTCATACGTAGATTTTTGATAAACACAGTGTTTATCTCATACGTAGAAATAACGGTGCACTGAAATACATGTCGTATGTTTTAGATTTTTACAGCAAAGAATGACGATCAATATTTATTTTAATGTGCTATAACACAAAAACCAGGAGGTCAAAAGCGACCAAAATGGCCCAAAATAGCGCTTTTCGGGACATAGAATCTTTTTCGACCATTAAATTTTGCTGAAAATTACTCAAAAGCAAGATCACATGGATATACATCTGGAAACGTGATATTTGACCCTCTTGAGGTTAGGGTTAGGGGGTGAAAAACATGTTTTGGGGCTAATTTTTATATTTGTCTTAAAATTCAAGGCATCAGTCGGGGGACCATTTAGTTTTTGACTTGTTTGTTCATCCAATATCTCTATATAAATTGACTGTATCGCATGCAATGCGACACATGGCTCTATCCTACAGAAACCACATGATGAACTGCCAAGCAAAGCTGAACTAAAAAAAATAACCGATAGTTGCCGCATCTGCAATTAGAGAAAATAGTTGTCGATTTAAAGTTAGCCGCCTCTAAAAAAAAAAGAACACCAACACGTGGAAGAAACATGTTGGTTGACATGCATTATGAATTAGTCAAACTCATTTATGCAAATGTTTGCCATGTTTTACACATTTTTTTAATTTCAACAACAAATATTTCCAGAATTTCATATACAAGATTATATATATATATATATATATATATATATATATATAAAGAAAAAAACAACAAATACAAAAAATTAAATAAAAATAACATTGGCAATTGATACAATTTAGCTGCAAAAATTGAACATTGTTTTTGTTTTAATATTGCACGAAACAATGGAACCATACCATTTCCACAGACTGTTACTGGCTTTAGATATTCAAATGAGTTCGGAAGCTGCTTACTATTTTCTGTAAAAACACCAGAATCTAAGTTTTCAAGATTTTTTTTTTCTCGTTCAGTCTTTAAATCAAACAGTTCTTATTGCACACTTTTTCGTTTTTTTTTTTTTTAAATATTTTTCAGTCTTATGAAAGCAGTTTTTACCTCTGTGTCTATATGTAAGCATCAACAGGTTCTTAAAATTGTTTCTGGTTCTCTTTCTTTTACCGACTATCTCGGAAGATAAATACCATATCATTTGGTCGTATCTGACATAACAATATACCCAGCGTTTTTGTACATTTATATACACCTTTTGTTTCATAGCGGTACAGTTAAAAAAACAAAAAATTCTTATATGTGCATAGCACTTAGAAACTCATATAAACCAAGTAATAATATGGATTTTTAAAAAATAAATTATATATTTTAAATACATATGTTTTTGACGTAAGTCCTTAAAAAAGAAAAAAAAATCTTGTTTTTAAGGAAAAAGATAAATGTCTACTTGAAAAGTACATGCTTATTCAAAAGCTCATATGCCTTTTAAAATAAATAATTTAAAATAATTATATACAGTGTATATATATATAGATATGGAATATGATTTAAATGTAATTTAACTCTTTAATATATGGTTGTGATTTAGATCATATTTTAGGTTGTCTAATGATCGCTCAGGGCGTGAGACGACTGTTAATAATTTATTAATTTGTCATTTATTCTAGTACTCTGTGTGTGTGTGTATATATATATATATATATATATATATATATATATATATATATATGAAATTAGAATGGAGGCGGAGAGACCTAGAGGCTCAACGTTTTGTTTTGCCATTGACCATCCCTCTGGAGAAAGCCTGCATAAGACGGGCGAAACGTCGAGTCTCTAGGTCTCTCAACCTCCATTTTAATTTCATATCGTCGGATTTTATCCATTTTTAATAATCATATATATATATATATATATATATATATATATTAGTTGCTGTGTCTATTCTTACTGTTCTTCAAGTGAGTAATTATTGTAATAAATAAAGCCGACATGTTAGGAAATATACAATGACATGACTGAAGGTCAATATAAAAATAGACATAACATATTTTTGCTTCTTTTATGGAACCAGTATAGGAAGAGGAAACTAATGATCTATTTACATATTGTACAATTTAAATGAAACCATATTTTTTTGTTTGTTTTGTTTTTAAGAAAAGGGGTTTATTGTCATTAAGGAAAAGTAAAATGACATAAAAAGCAAATCTTGGCCCTCTTGCACCCCTTCGCCGTCAAATGATTTTGAATCCATTTTTTTTTTTTTTTTTTTACCTTGTTTCATATTTGGCCAGCTTCTGCTTTTCCTTTTCTATTTAACTTATCACAGAAAATTTGAGCTCAATTTTTTGTGTTTAAATTTTAAAAGTAGTCGAAACTGACATAAAAAAAAAAATAAATAAAATATCAATTGAAAAAAAATTTTTTTTTGTGGGGGGGGGGTAATTTTAATTTTAAAATTATTCTTTCATTTTTTTTTCTTCTTTAAAAGCAAAACTAAGGTTTATGCATCAAAATGGCGACTCCAATATTAGGCTTATTACTGCTGAGTCAGACCTTGCTTGTCTGTCAACAATTCATTTCAGACAAATCGAACCAACAAAAAAATGTCTCAGAATACTCAGGCGGACCAATTCATACCAAACTTAACAAGAATAATTTATGACGTTTCTAAATTTTTCAGATGAAGATTGGTTATTCGTATTATTTGAATTAATCAGACTACTGTTCTCATCTTGAGTGTGATTTTCACAACGTTTCGGTCGATTTAACCTCCGACCTTCAAGTGTATCTTGTCGAACTCGGAAATTTGGATGGAATTTCGAGCGGAACCTTTATTTACTCCACATGGGAGTTCTTGTTCCGTCATCCATGACTGGATAGAGGTCCTAAGTAATTTGCAATTCTATTTTTTTTTTTTTAAATACAATTGTGAATCTATCCAGTCATGGCTGACAGAACAAGAGCATGCTACCCCCGTGATGTAAATAAAGGGTTCCGCTCGAAATTCCGTCCAAATTTCGGAGTTCGACAGAAACATTCTTGTGTTCAGCAAACAGAAAAATGTTTGCTGAAACGATAGTAAAGGACTAAAATAACACTTGAGGTTGCAAAATAAAAACATATATATGTTCTGATTGACAGTAATTATCACTGATGAGACCAAGTTCGAAACTCATGACCTCCAAATACTCCATTTTATAGTTTTGGGCACAACACAGGTCTTCAACCATGTGCTAATCAATAGCAGGGTCCAAGGTCTAAAAAGAAAGATGATACTAAGATCCTGCCCTTCCCTGTCAGATTTTGGATGGAGCATGCTGGTTTAGATGGATTTGCACATGCAAGGATGTTTCCCCTATATAACCAGCATTATTATACTTTGTAGGGTAATATATGTATCCTTACTGAACAAAGATAATCACACACACACACACACGTTGGCTAACAATATATGTATATTTGATTTTTATAATTATTCTTTAATTCACAAAAAAATAGACTTCTGCAGGATTCGAACTTGTGCATCAGAAAGAGGGGTCACCAGTTCGTAGGTGTCGTTTTACTACTTTGTTAACAATGCCGACAATACATATGATAATCGCGATGACAAGTGATTCGTCTTTCTCGTATCCTCGTTCAATGTGGCGAAAAAGTAAGTCTTGAAAGGCTGTTAAAACATTTCTTTTAATAACCATCTAACCTATGATGCATTTGAAAATTTACAATTGAAGAATTAGACAAAAGCTGTTTGTTTTTTTGTTTTTTTAAATTGATTTCTTCTTTTTTTATACATCAGTAACAGATTTAAGCCCGGAGCCGCCACTGGTTATTTATTTATTAAAAAAAAAAAAAAGAAATTCTTATCAAAATGGACTAAAAAAAGAAACATGTTCTGGTAGATATATATATCTTTCTTTTGAACAAAACTTCATGTCCACGTAAAATGCATGCAATCTCTCAAGATTATATAATTTTAAGCACTTCCATCATACATTCAGCCATCGTCAGGAGATGTTGATTTACTTCCTGCGCATCAAAAAAGATGTGACACAAGGCCAGAAGGGGAAGAAAACAGCCAGTTCTCTCGAAGACATACTCTAACTCTACAAAAGTAGGCATGAGCAAACTACACGGTATTCCCTAGCAAGAGCACCTCAGGTGATTGGCAATGAACTAATCTCTCCCCAACAAGAAGATAATACCTAGAAAGGCCGCACCTTCTAGAACTGAGCCGGATCATACCTATCCTGACAGAATGAGTTACCATGGCAATTCCTGGTTGATTAGACTGTGCCAAAAAAGTGGTCCTTAGTCAGTATGAGGATCATAAGGGTAGCTGAATATTACTCGTATGGCTGAATATTTAAACAAATCTTGCAATGACTGAAAGCACCACCAAAATTTTAACACTTAGAGAATGATCACTTAGATGGAAGAAGAATTGTTAAAAAGAAAAACACTAACCAGAAAAATGTACCTGATACTTTGTTGGTCCTATGTAGTTGGTGTGTAAGAGAATAAAGTGATAAACAAAGACTAATACTAGTTACAGCAGAAAAAAAAATGAACATAAAATTGATATTGATTCGGTATTTCGTTTCAGTTATGAAACTTCTCGAAAAAAAAAATATTTTGCTGAAACCGGTTTAAATATTGTATTGTTCGGTTTGGGAGAGGTAGTCGAGTTAGGATGAGGTTTTGAGGGAGTTGATGAAAAGAAGAGGGGTTTATTAGCGGGTAGTGAACGTTGAGTCTGATTGTAAGTGTGGTGGTTATGATTGCAGCATTGGAACATGATTCGTTGAAGCTCATATAGTGACTGTATGAAGACAGGAGGTGCTATGAAAAGGAAGGAGACGAGAAGAGAGAAAAAGAAAGAAAAGACAGCAGGAGGGGTAAGATGGGGATATAGTGTAGTGGGGAGGAAAGCAAAGTAGTTGTATGGGAAGTTGGCGGTAGATCGGAGTCTGGGTGTGTGTAAATGGGTCATTGGATCTTGTCCAAGTTGCGTAATCGAAACGAAATATTGCAGGTTTTATGTTTTTCTTATTATAATTAGTATTGTTCTTTGCATATTACCGTATTCTTATATACCAACGCATTCTGCCATATATATATATATATATATATATATATAGGAGTTGGTCACATGTTTGAAAGCATTATTTCCTAAAGATAAATTTCCAAATTTATAGAAAACTGAGTAATGTTGTATAATTTATTAAATGAAAAATTATTTAAAAAATTATTTTTTTTAAATTTCTGATATTAATCATAGAAGACATTATAAAATAGGAAAAACAAAATTACAAAGTCTTCAATGATCAGGGTGAATGCCACCTAAAATCTCAGAAAAAAATTTTTTTTTAAATGATTTTAAAATTTATAAAGCATTATTTATACAAATTTATAAAATTCATACAGCATTACTTGTTTTTTTTTTTTTTTTTTTTTTTTTTTTTTAATTTTCAAATTTAACCATGTACATTTATATTTAAATTTATAAAATTTTAAATGCAATTTTTTTTATAACAAATGTTCCATGATAGCTCGAGTCGTAGATAAATAGAATAAATACACCAAATATAACAATTTTACTGGCAGCTAAAACTAATATTAAGCACATTAATTATTAAATAAAAACACAACAAATGATTATTAATAAGTTTATAGGAATAAAAAATGTTTAAAATTATTGTTTCATGTGTTCGATACTAATTTAAATTTATTGGATCTCATTTCAAAGTATATCCACTTGTTAACATAAAAATTATGTCAGATTGTAACGAATGAATTGAATTACTATTTACATATAAGAATTGAACCTTTTCAGTTAGCAGTATCACAAAAAACATGTATAATGTAAACAAATATATTTATTTAATACTATATAATTTCTTCTGCTTTCAAGGCAGATTTATTGGGGCACCAGATGTTTAAGATTAGCATCCTGATTTCAGATCTCATCGCGTCTAGCCATGTTCTAGCCATGATGGTTCTTGAAAACACAAAGTCTGTGGATTGCTATATTTTATATAAATAATAAAAAAAAACTTAGTTTAACTTTTTACTGCAGATTCACTGTGTCGCCAATAATCAAAAACGCATTTGCTTGACATCGATTGATTCTAGTCGAATACGTTGCTGAGGATCAATGATGCAGTGAAGTTGCAGCAAAGTATTAAGCTAAGTACATTTTATTATTGACATAACTCTATCCGATAGGATATTGAGCCCTTCATTTGTTTAAGATCTGCTCTCATTGAGAAGTTGATTTGCTTATAATGTTCATATTATATACAGGCACACACTAACTACTTTTAGGCTATTAAATCTAGGAACCTGAAATTTGACGAGAATGGCCTTTATATATAATATAATATAATATAATATATATATATATATATATATATATATATATATATATATATATATATATATAATTTTTAGAAAGTGAGAGATTATAATTATTTCTATAGCCAAACAATGTCGCAGCTCACAAGAGCCACGGTAGCCAACAAACCGGAAGTCCAAAAACTAGAATCTTGGACTTCCGGTTTGTTGGCTGTCATGGCTCTTGTGAGTTGCGATGTTGTTTGGTTATGGAAATAATTATATACATAACGTGTGTGTTATATAATAGTTCTCTAAGATCCAAATATCAAATTTTCTAAGTTAATAATTTATTGCTTTTCAAAAGGTAACATTGTTTCGTTCATGACTAACAAGTCCGCAAAATTATGTTTTGCTGCATTTTTAGTCACTTACTCATCAAAAGTTTACCTTAAAAAAAAAGAATAGAACACCATTTTGAACAACTTACAAGGTTCATATCATACCTTTTGAAAAGCAGTAAATTATCAATTGAGAAAACTTCATATTTGGAACTTAGAAAACTATTATATTACACTATATGCTCTGGAACAAAAAAGGCATTCATTGAGCTTGGAATTTTTCAAACTTTATATGAAAAATTTTTTTAATCCACTGCGATTGGTATATACTGAGTAATTTTCCAAGTAAATAATATATATATATATATATATATATATATATAAATACCCACATCCTTTCGGGAATCATCAGTGCAAGAAGTTACAATTACAGCCAGTTGGGAGATTTGAACCTGGCCACGATGCCATCTCTGACTCCATTAGCAAGGAACAAACCACATGATCAATGTTAACCGCGAGAAATTAAGTTGAAATTTAAACATTCAATAATAAATGTCGAGACGTCCGTCCAGAGTCAGAGTGATCTAATGATTATATAATCAAGCGCCCTCTTATTTTCTTGTTTCATTTGGCACAATCTCTCATGAATCAATCATAATTGAGAGTGACCCGAAGGCTTCCTTTTCATTTGCTATTAAACTAAGATGTAGGGGCGGACGCCATTTCTTTTCTTTGATTGCTCCACTGATCCTTGATCTGCACATTATAATGTTGAGTGTTTAGCAAAAAGATATAAAGTACTATTCTTTTTTTAGTCTTTGGTATGACTTGACCCAGATCTTTCAGTGTGTCAACAAATAATCTAACCATTATACTAAATCTAGTTGTGTCTAGCCACACTGATGAGTCTTGGAAACACTAAGCAGCTGTCTATAGATTACTATATGTTAAATAAATAATTAATAATAATAATTTTTTTCTGCTTTCCGTTTATTGATAATTTAAAATGTTTTTATCTAAATAAACAATATTTTTTGTGCAGATCTGCAGAAGGTGAGCATTTTACTGAGGTGACGGATAAAAGATTTCCTATTTCATATGAAATAAATTTTACAAATTTTTTTTCATGTTATATATATATATATATATATATATATATATATATACGGTAAATAAAAAAAAATTAAAAAAAATGGTTCATCTGTCGGAATGACAAAACGCATCCTGTGAATGATGCACACCTGGAAAGTGTTTAGAGTGAATCTGGGTTGCAAAGAGTTAGTCTCACTCTCATCCCAACCAGCCTGATTCAGCGGCAGGACAGGGTCGAGCCAGGAGCTGCCAGAAGTGTCGACGTCCGCCTACATACAGCACCTGGTATTTCCAAGTGGTCACTCGTTTTAGTACTGACCAGGTTTAACGATGCTTAACTTCATTGATTTAACCAGAACCGGTGTGTTATGTGATTATGCCGTATATGCGATGGTGTTACAAATGTAGTGTTCGATATCTATTCCTGGTTCAAGGATAAGAGTTAAAAGTGATCTAATGAGAACCGTATATGTATATGACATAATTATATTAACGTGTATATGACATAATTATATTAACGTGTATATGACATAATTATATTAACGTGTATATGACATAACTATATTAACGTGTATATGACATAACTATATTAACGTGTATATGACATAATTATATTAACGTGTATATGACATAATTATATTAACGTGTATATGACATAATTATATTAACGTGTATATGACATAATTATATTAACGTGTATATGACATAACTATATTAACGTGTATATGACATAACTATATTAACGTGTATATGACATAATTATATTAACGTGTATATGACATAATTATATTAACGTGTATATGACATAATCACTGGTGCTCATTAGATCATCCAAATTAAGCATCGTTGAGACTTGTCAGTATTAAAATGGGGGACCGTTTTGGAATACCAGGTACTGTATGTGCTCTCTGCTTATCTCAAAATTGTTTTCAGTTATCTGACTCAGGAGAGGAGTGGTTAGAGATTGCGCAATTCTTGCTTCATAGAGATGGTCCTCGTCGTTTCGACAGATGAACACATCCACAGGGGAAATACATAATAAAAGGATATACAAATTTAATTTACTACCAAAGGTTTAATGCTTATATCAGCCTCACTGGCATAATGGCAGATAACATCCATGTTGAAACTTTTAGAGATTTTCTTCAGGTGCAATTTTCATATTGTCCTGTCTAGGTGCTTTTTTTATTTTCTTCCTTTTTTTTTTGCGGCGGGGGGGGAGAGGTGTTGAGCACCTTTTTCGTGCTGAACATATTTGTTTAGTTAGGAGTTTAGTCACATAGTTGGAAGTTTATGTAGAGTTTTAAATCGGCATATACACGCAAACAATATATATACAGTATGCTTATGTATACAGCTGCTTTTTCTTGATGATATTGTTTGGCCAGATAATGAAATTCAATCCAATTTATAAGAAAAAAAAAAAAAATAGAATATAACAAGCCATACATAAATGAGCAGTTAAAAGTTGTGTATATTTATATACGATCCGATTGCTCTATCCAAGCTGACTTTAAACCTGAAAACATAGTCACTAGGTCTGGTAGGCTGTTCCATGGATCGGAAACACGGACAGACAACACTGCTTTTCTTCTAATGAGATGAATGCAACTATGGTACGTCTTCTGCGGAGACCATGACTTTGTGCTGGGGTGAACCTCCCACCCTGAAATATATATTTAAATTCTGATTGATGCTTTATGCCAGAAACATATCGCGATGAACATGCTGGTATTCTAATGAGAAATAATTATCCAAAGATCAGTAGCCACGATACATCCAGCACTGACTAGACTTGTTTGGCCGTCTGTAGTTTGACCACCATTTCTAACAGCCTGTAATATTAGTAAACAAGCGATTATTTAGACCGCGTAGCTGGATATAAGCAAACAATGCCAAGGATTCGAACTTTTGCTTCAGCAGGAGCTTTGTCATTGAAGAATTACGGCTTTCTCTGAGATTAGAGCTTCTTAGTCAATACAATGCCAATGTCAGAATGTCCTCTTTTCTGCAGCACAGGCTCGAATACTATACAAGTCTCATTTTTTACCTTTTTGGTATTCTTTGATTACATCCGGCCATGAAGATTAAATAATCGTTTGTTTAGTTTAGTACCCGTGCAAACAATTTCATCAATGAAAAAAAAAAAAGCAGCTTAGTGTATCACATACTGGATACTGTCGGAAAAAAAATCCCAATATTAAAAACATCTGTTGAAATGTGGTCTTTTTTATCAAAGCTTATATGAACAGTAACAGACCCAAGAAGGTTGAGTCTGGTTTTTAATGATAGATATTTTTTGACTAGAAATCCAGTTTTAAAACCTGTAACCAATTTAATGCAATTTTGATTTATTTTGACATGTATTCAATGTTGATTCCACTTGATTTTGTTTTGGCCTGTTTTAAATACTCATTAAATTGAGGAGATTTAAGTTATCCATTAATATCTCATCTGATCCCAGAGAATGAGGTGCTTCAATTAAAGTTTGAAAAATAGTTACCAGTCCTTTTTATGGAATTATACATATACACAGACGTTTTGCAATATATATATATATAATATATATATATATATATATATATATATATATATATATATTACAGGGTGGTGCAAAAATCTGAACCCATAAACAATTTACTATAAGTCTTCAAATTGATATCGACTTTGTTCTAAATATTTTCTCAGTAAGAAGTAGAGGGGTGGAGATGACCGGTGGTGGTCCAACGTATCTAAATTGAGGTGGGCATCCAATCATATTCAAACTATCTTTCTGTGTGATTAATTTTCTCAGTACTATGACCTATACTTGAGTCTTTAGAGCATGTAATCAAGGAGCTGGCTCCAGACATCATGAGGACATCACCAGACCTCTACAAGCAATTGCTCAGGACACATGACATTTTAAACATTTTCTTGTGTGATTATATCATCTCGTGTTTGAAGTTCTTGGCTTACTAGCATAAACCACTGACTTAAGATGTTCCAATACGAAGGAGTCAAAAAGATTGAAACCCCAAAATTTGGGTGTACTTTTCCACCCAATTCATTTTACTGGAAATGTGTTATCCAAATATCTGAATTGATCATTGTGTTGGACTCCAAATCCTCTTGGAAACATATCTTATAGAATTTTTAATTGTCATGGAGGCAAAATAATAAGTAAAATTTTAAATAATTCTTAACATGTTAAAAATAAAAATTAATCTCTGTGCTAGTTTTGTCTATGGGTTTAAACTTTTGCATCACTCTGTATGCGTGTGTATGCGTGTGTGTGTGTGTGTGTGTGTGTGTGTGTAAACATATATATATATAGCATATACAGGTCGTCTCAAAAAATGTACTGTGATGTTTGTGAATCCCTTGGTGCGCGTTATCAGCGTTGTGTTGACAATAATGTTCATCAATTTGAACATTTGCGAACATGATTCTTCAATTATATTTGTCTTCTGTATTTGAAGCTATTCCATATCACTATGTTCATTCGAAGTGTGAGTACATCTTTTGAGACACACACATTATATATATATATATATATATATATATATATATATATATATATAAATTATATCCCACAGCAGAAAATGGCTCCAATGTAATTTTATGAATCATTTAAATGTCCAAAATGAATTTTTTTTTTTTTTAATATTTTTCTTTCCTTTTTTCACTGGGTTTAATTTCAAATCTTTGTTAACATTATTATTATTTTTTTTTGTTGAAAACTTAGTTTCTGGTATTATTAAACAAAAATGAAAAAAAAAAAAACGAAGAAATCAAGTCATGTGTAGATATGATGTTAGCACTGGGCAGTTGTTTTTCTTTTAGGGATGCATTTTGTGATCTTTTTTTTCTCGTCTGGGTGTGGTTTTAATGGCGGCGGAAGTGGGATGTTAACAATGTAAGGAAGAAGAGATTGTTCTTTTTTTGTTTGTTTTTTAGCATGCCTGAGCAACATTGACGTGGGTGCAACAATTCGCATTTAATAAATAACACTTTCACGTAAACATGTATTAGATGGTGAAACCAAACAGAGCTAAAGGAAAAACGAATTAAAAAAATGAAGATAAATCTACGCAAAACTTTCACTAAAGTTTTCTAATAAAATATCAACAGCTTAATTGTTCATTTACCTTCTCACACATCGACACACATACACACACACACATATATATATAAATGACATAATTTATGCATATATATATATATATATATATACATATATATATATATATATATATATACACACACACACACACACATACTAGTGTGCACTCTCCGTCAAGAATGATGGGGAAAATTAATACTTTATCAGTGTTTGCACTAGTATCCACATAAAATAACGTCTCAGTCTGTAAATTTAAAAAGAAAACAGAAAAATTTATATGAATATTAGTGAGAACACTGAGGAAGCATAATTTTATTTTCGACAGAGGGTGTACAATCGTGTAATATATAACGTGTATATATTTTCAGCATTTACCTGTACAGTGCTCAATATATGAGTAGAGTTATATATATAATGTATGCTCACGTGTGAAGAAAGCTTTTTTTCATTGTCGTTATCATGTCAATACAAAACACACCGTTCTTTGAATTAAAGTAGTGACCCGCTTGCATTCCCATCAAAATACTGAATTTTTACAGATATTTTACAGCAATTTTAAGTTCAATTTTTTTTTTATAGGAAAAACAATTTTTTTCCTTTTGAATAATGTACATCCAAGTATTTTTTGGTCTCTTTTTTTTTTGTAAAATTTTTCGTTTGTTTTTCAATTTCTCTCCATGATCCTGCAAATGTCTTTTATCTCAATCTTGCAAATCTTTTTTTTTTTTTTAATCTAATCTGCAAGTTGACAATCTTCCAGAATACTTGAGTGTCTTTTAAAAATAAAAAGTCTCAGTGACGATGCGATGATCCATACTAAACGTGATCCACGACGCATGCGCGAGTCCTTTCGAATGAGCGTTGTTGAAAAATGTCTCAAAAACAAAAAAAATATACAAAGCTGAACATGAACAAACATATCACACGATGCTGGACCGAAACATTTTTTGAGGTTGAAAAATGTTGTGAGGGAACCATTATTATTTTTGCTCATGGTTTGGATATTTTTTTTTTACAAATAAATTTCTAAAAGTTTCATAATTTACAATAATAATAAATTGATGATTTACAGGGATAAGTGGCAATGAGAATATTTTTTTGGAAGATCTACAAATGATATTTCGTTTCTATAGATTTAAAAATCCGTGTCACAATGATACCTTGAATGAATGTCACAGCAATACAGGTGGCATGTTTAAGGACCATGTATATATGCAGCACCCCAAAATTAGTAGGGAATGGGGGGGGGAAAGTCAACCATTTAATACTATTTATTGGAAGTAAACTCTTTTGAAACTGCATTTATGGAAAACTAGCAGACTTTGTCTACTTGTTATCGGTGCCATCTTTTTAAGATCTTTTTTGTAAAAATGTCTATTTAGTAAATTAAGTTTTTAAGAAATTACGATTGGCTTATGGATATAATTAAACTTTAGCCTCCCTCCTTTTTTGTTATATTTTAGAAATGATATCTCTTATTCTTTTTAATTAATTTATTTTTTACTTTACTTTTAACTAAAACTTAAATACGGAACCTCGGAGGTATGTAATTAACCCTTTCACAATATCAATCATGGCGACTTATACAACTGAAGAAGGTCGGAGGTTACATCAACCGAAAGTTGTGCAAATAAGACTAAAGATGAGAACAGTAGTCTGATTAATGCAAATCCGTTTAGTTTCACACAATTTGAAAACTGGCATTTTGGTATGTCTTTCATGATAGCAATCGAATTGAGATCTTATTTTACAATGTTCAATATCTATATTATTATTATTATTATTATTATTATCGATTATGTAATTACTATTTTCATATGGATTAATTTCACAACGTTTCAATCGACGTAATCTTCATATACAGGGTGTTTAAAAAGTCACTGAAGGATTGTAAACTTAAATAGATTTTTTTATTTTTGATATCTTTCTATAATGTTAACACAATCTGACAAAGATATTGGGGACAAAAACGCAAGATTCAAATAATTTTTATTTATAAAAAATAATGTCCTTTAAATGTTGCTCATTTTCAGCTTCATCCTTGGATTTTCAACTGGCAATGTCAAATGACCACCACGTTCTCCAGACCTGACTTTTTCTTTTGGGAATATCTTAGACTCTTCCTTTAAGATATATTCACAAGAAAAAGTTGGGGCTAGTCAAGTCTGGGGAACGTGGTGGTCATTTGACATTTCCAGTTGAAAATCCAAGGGCGAAGCTGAAAATGGGCAAAAATTTCATAAACAAAGATTACTTGAATTTTTCATTGTTTAAAAAACAATTTCCCAATGTCTTTGTTGGATGGTGTTAAAATTTTAGAAAGATATCATCAAAAATAAAGAATCTCTTTTTTAAACCCTTCAGTGACTTTTTGGACACCCTATACATCTTTTTCAATTTGCGAATCTTTATATTACACTCCATACAGAATTAAAAAGAATTAATTCATTTTTTGAGGGTATATTGTTCTCGTTTCATCAGCTTTGATCGAGTAGAACTATTGATTCTTTCTTAGTTATTATTGCCTGAAGTAAGTGCTGAACATCAAGTTAATTGTTAGTTTAACCATTAAACCGTAAGTTAATTTCTACTCGGTTATAATACAAATTATTAATTTTCGTCATAAATTTTCTGAAATGTAAATATTAATAACATAAAATAAATTGCATTAAAAAATTACAATAAGTAACTATTAACAATAGACTATTATACACAAGTATAAACTAAATAACTACTAAGTAGTAACAATAACTATTACAATAAATAATATTATTAAAATAATTTTTTATAAAATAACTATTTTCCCGATACTTGGAAAATTTGTCAAGAGGGAGGCCCCGAAACGATGTACATTTTCTCCTGATGATCTAAAGTTATATGGAGGCCAAAATGAAATACTTCACACGCGAAAACAGCTGAGAAACACGATCATATAGAAGTCTACAAGGTAATTTTTCTTCCTGTTGTCCGCTTGCTTCAAAATGAGTTTCTGCTACTATTTCTGTAGAGAGTTTCATCCTATTTTTCAAAAATGATTTTTTTTGTTTATGATGCAAACTTGACTTCGACTTTGCAATGGTTACTTCGAATTATGTGTAATTAAATTTTGACTTTGTTCAAGCTTGGGGTGCTGGATGGAAACATGGGCAAATTAGTTAAGCCGAAATACAGTGACATGTCTCCTTATGTGAAGATGCCGAAGATGATGTTGTACCGTATGCTTCGCTGCTGCACTAGAAGTAACGCAAGCAAACATACTTGAACATGTTACAGTTCTAGAGGATTAGACATATTACCAAAAGATGCTGTAGAGGTACAACTTGAAATAAAATCTCAAAAAAAAACAAACTATCCTTCACATAGAATATCTCAAGTATTCTGCTTTTATGTGGCAGGATGATAAAAATTGAAAATGCCCTTATTATAGTGTCCCCATTTTATTAAATAATAAAAAAAAAAATGAACATTTTTTTAATCATGTTGCTCTTTTCGACCACTGTTTTTGCTTTTTGAAGCATGTCATTTTCAATCGTGATTTGTATTTTTTTTTAAAGGTATGTCATTTTCATCTTTTTTCTTCACCCAAAATACTTGCTTCTGAAGTTAAAATAATAATGATTAACGCATGAAATCGACACTGATGAAATTAAACCAAACTTTTTGAATTATAAATACAAAAAAAATAAATAAATAAATAAAAATATTTTAAAATTTCTTAAAAGATATTCAACTAGATTATCTCCCCTTTTTCTTTTCTTTAAAAAAAAAAAAAAGAAATTTCAGCGATTTCTTTTAAATGTTGTTGGAACTGAAGATAGCTTAAATACTCGAAGAAATTGGTATTTTATTTTTAACGACAGAAACGAATTGAGGAACTTTAAATGTTTTAAGCACGGCTCGTTGCTCCAGCTAATAAATAAATTAAAAAAAAAAGAATGAATTTTAGCTAAAATTTCTGGATTTTTCTTTTATCCGTTGACTATCTATTTACTGTATGTCTGTAAATGTACGCTCAAGTTTGAACATTTGGACATGTGATAATCTCGGATCAAAGATCCATAAAAGAAAAGGCTCAAATTTAGCTCAAATTTCTACATATTCTTTTTTTTTTTTTTTTTTTTTTTTTTAACTATTTGCTGTATGCATGTCAACGCATTTTTGAAATATGACAACCGTCTTTTTTAAAAATCCATACGAAGGTAGATAATTATCAAACTAAAGTCGGCTGAGAACTAAACACCGGTGCCCCACCACCTGTGCTATGTCCTGTAGGGTAGTTCAAGGAAGCTGGTTGAGAGGTATTTATGTACTCTGGACAGCCCGATATTGGAAGAATGCTCGAATTCTTCCCAATCAAATTCCGGTTTTTATCTGCCCACACTTGCAGCTTTGTCGGTGAAGCGCACGAGTTGTGAAAGAGATAATTATTGGCATTTTGGTCGTCTATCGAGCTGTTGTTTAACCAGACCACGTCATTGGACAAAGAATTGTTCCGCACAGGAATTGGTGCCGACGTCTGTTTGCTGAGTTTTTTCGGTTGTGTCTCGTGTTGGTGTTGGTTAAGCAGCGTGCACGACACGCTGACCTGAGGGGTGATGTAATTAACATCTTTATTGTTCTCCTCTTCGCTATCCTCGTCGCCAGAGGAGTCTGTGCTACAGGTGGCGAGCTGAGCGTAATGTAACCCTTGGAAGTTTCGCCGGGCAGAACCACTTGAGCTCTTTGACTTGCCAGATCCTGAGCCGTTCAGATCGCGGAAGCAGTTACTGTTCTTTTTTGTATTTGTGGGACTTTTATCGGTGGGGGATTTGCGTAGACTTGAAGTTGAATTCGTTTTCGGCCGTGCTCCTCGAACGGATTGCGTCTCTGATGTTGGGGAAGATGTATGGTTATCTGCTATCAATTCCAAATATTTGGGGGTCTCAATTTTTGATGGTTCCAAGTATCCAGATGCATTTGTTGATTCCGGTTCATCTGCCAGGAGAGGGGTGGGGTCATCTCCGGCTGTGAATTCTCCATCAATAGATGCCTTCTCTCCATTTCTATTCCTGTTCAAGCCCTAAAGAATGAAAGCAAAAAAAACATAAACAAATTCATTTTAATATCACATATAAACTCATAAGGTCCATTTATAACATCATCTTCCAAAAAAAAACAAAAACAATCCTAATCTAAGCAAATCTAAACATTTTTATCTGACAATACCTTATAATATACTCATACACTCCCATGATTCTGTATAACTATGTATACATGCAGACTCACATTATTATATATGTACATCTACACACATACATTCAAACTTATACAAATATCTTCACATGCACTATATATATATATATATATATATATTTACTTATTTCATATACATATAGTTAGACATATATTTACACAATTCATACATAAACTGTCTTTCTAAGGGAATAACGATTTAACATTGAAGAAAGGAAAGAAAAAAAACTGTATGAAAATTAATATATTTCAATTAGAGTTGATTAAAATCTAAAATTTTCAGTCTGCATAATAAGCATTATCAAAGAAAGTTCTGCACATTTGCAATTGTCAGATCGACTCCAGTTTTATATATCTCTACTCTTATATAAAAGTCACTTTGTATGTGTGAGTTCCTTCCTCCTAGGTTCCGAAACTGCTGATCCTATCTTTTGCAAATTTCACACAAAGCTAATTTATATGTCTGGTAGTGTTCTTAGAGAAGTTTTGTACAGAAATCCATCCGACAAGTATAAAAAATCGAAAAAAATCGATCTTAAAAATAGCTTGTCTCTCTTATAGATAAAAACAAAATCATTTTTACGGAGAAATATTGTACGTTACATCATCCAAGAGAGATAATAAAATTTGAGCAAATCATCTCTTCTAAGGAAAAAAAAAATACTTATTATAATCTGGAGATATAGTTTAATGGTAGTTCATTCGACTACAGATCGAATGATCCCATATTCAAGCTCTGGTATACCTCACCATTTTATTTTATTTTTTCCTTACTAATGAGTTCAGTTTACGGTAAAAGAATAGGTACCATTTAAAATCGCTGCAAATCATTTCTTCGTTTGCATGTTTTAAAACTAAACATTAATCAGAAGTGACTTTTCCAGGCCATTCATCATCAAGCCCAAATATCAGCTGACGTGATACTGTAAACAAACACAGACGGAATTTGATGAACGACATTATCATTATTTTTTATTTTTTTAATTTTTTTTTTTTTTGCGAATTAGTCCTCTGAGCAAATTATTCTTCATAATATATAATAATCAATAGAGGATTGATTCTATAATAATTCATATGCAATCTGCATAAATTAAAATATCATGTTTAAGCGTATTGTGTGACTGGGCAATGCCAGCTAGTATATAGATATATATTAGCAAATGAATATTATATTGAAATATTAGCGAAATTTGCTAATATCTTTCCTCTGATGAAAAGAACACATTCTTTGAAACTCTGTGGATTAAGGAAATCCTGATATTTCTTTTTTGAGTCTCCTGTTGAACAATAAATTCTTGTAAATCATTAGTTACAGTCTTAAATTGTGTTCTTTTATGACGAGCTCTATTTTCTATTTTGGTTGTATTCAGCTTTTTTTTATTTCGTTGGGATTACTATATAAAAGTTAATATTCACATTTGCTTTAAGTTTACAGAAGCTTTTAGCTTGTAAAGTTCATTTTTACTTTTTATTTATTTATTTATATATATATATATATATACATATAATCAAAAGTACAAATATATATAAAGTGAAATTGTCCCTGTGTGTACATTTCCCTACCAAACTACTCTGCCAATTTTCGATCTACAGACTCAAGATTTGACTTAATGGGTATTGAGATTTGGGAAAATCTTAATCTGTTTTTGGCCAGAAATTTGTCAAGTGGTAAAAGTTCAACGATTGAAAACTCTGCCAAACTCCTCAGCCGATTTTGGGCCTAAACACTTGAAATTTTAAATATAGGTTACTTGGACATGGATCAGATTTTTAATTTGATTTGAGCCCAAAACAAATGTTATGAAGTCAAAACTAAGGTGAAAGTTAAAAAGAAAAAATTGACCTCAGCCAATCTTTGGTCTAAACATTTGAAATTTTACATAAAGTGTACTCAAACATTGGGCAAGCTTTTTAATCGTCTTTTGACCGAAAACTTGGCTACCAAGGGGTCAGAGTTCAAAAGATTTGATCTTTGCGGTCTCTAGCAAACTATTCAGTCAATTTTGGGTCTAAAAATTTGAATTTTTACATATTCAGGCATGCAGCAAGCTTTTTAATCAGTTTTTGGGCGAAAATTTGCTGCCAAGAGGTCAAAGTTGTAAGAATTGACCTTTGCAGCCTCTACCAAACTCCTCCGCCAATTTTGGAGCTAAACACTTGAAATTTTAGACGTAGGTTACCTGGACACGAGTCAAACTTTTAAATATATATATATATATACATATGCACATACTGTTATGAGCAGTATATAGGGCCCGAGCAAATCTGGGCTGAACTGCTAGTGTATATATATATATATATTTTCTTTCATTTATAAAAACGAAAACATGATCAACTAGAATGCCACTCGTTAGTAGATACTTCCACTAAAGATCAACAGTAAAAATAAAAATTGCTAAATTAAATATGTTGGAGCTTGTCCAGAATCGACCTACCATGAAAAAAAAAAATAAATAAATCTGTAAGCTGTAGTGACCCGTGAAGGAAAGAAAATATTGTGCACCAAAAAGTCATGTAAATTGATTAAGTAGTTTTACTTTTAAACAAGAAAATCAAACTTTGTGGCTAAACGAACAGCGGTGACCTCACGATGTCATCTTGAAAACAGTTCGAAGGAGCAAAGGAGATAATTCCAAATAATTCAAATTTGCGAGTTTTTAGAAAGCTATTCTTAACATAGGTAGGTGAGCAGTGGAATAGCTCAAATTTGCTTAAAAATATTTTTGCCATAAAAATAAAACTACTTGACCAATTTATGAATTTTAATGCACATTCTTTTTTTTCCGTCACAAGTAGGTACGATATCCAGATTTTTCTTTACATTTTTTTCCCCCATAGAAGAGGAAGTTCCAAGATGTTCAATAATAATGATAGTAATAATAATAAGATATCTATAGATTAACGGTTTTCTGGACTAACTGATTTTTTCCGGTCGGATCACCTAATTTTATCTATACAATAATTTGCTGGGAAGTTTCGTGTTTGTAGGTTATCAAGCCCTACCTATTTTTTAAAATGTAATTGTCTGGTCACTCTGACCTTGGTCAATGTTGGGGCGGCCCTTCATACCAACAGTGCTTATCCAGCTCCCATTTCCCACCTCTCGGGAGCTGGTCCCCCTTTTTCCCTCCCCCTCTCTCTCTCTCTCTCCACATTAAAAAACGGCCTTGTGCCTAATTTGCTCAGTGGGGAAGCAAATAAATAAACACTAAAAAAGTAATTTCTAAAATTTCGAATGATGTCACTGTTGTGTCGAACGTGACACTCCAACTAAAATAGGCTTTCAGGCTAGGATCAAAGTGCGTAAAAACCCTGCACCTGTCCCCTTCTCCCAATTTCTTACCGGGCTTCATGCCTAAGTTTGTTTATTTGTGAATTTTGGATTTATTGTAACAACATTAAATGTAACTTTTGCGCATGAATAAACTATATAAATAGGGTCAAAGTGTAGTACCTCTTCTGCCCAAAGATGATATGTTAATATCATGAGCTCTGTGTTAACACCGGCTGTCCACAGAACGGAAATATTTTTAAGCATGTCAACAATTTACAACAGATGAAAGATACAACTGTGGAATTTCCACAGTTTCTGCAAATTTTAATATGCTAATCTTAATAATATGCTAGGATAAAGATTGTCGGAAATTTGAACAGTTTATTTTTTTTTTCATTAGTTCAATTTTTGCCCCCCTCCCCCGACAAAAGGAGGGTGGACCTGTAAATTCACCCTTGTTCGTTCATCTGTCCACACTTTTCTCAATAACTACGCCTTGGAACTTTTTGAAATTTTGTACAAACATTAAACATGATATGAGTAAAAAGAGTAACAGAACGGATTTTCCAGGAAAACTCCAGTTGAATTCCTAGGGGCGCTTTTTGGGTTAAAATGGCTAAAATTGACACTTTTGTGCTTATTACAAAAAATTGATACCTTGGATTTTTATAAAACTTTCTTGAAAAGTTGTAACTAACTGATTTCTATATAATTTTGTTTGTCTATACTTCGCAATAACTCTTCGGTGTGCCCCAGGAGTTCTTTCAGGGCTAATAAAAACACTTCAGTTTTGGGACTATTTTACCATATTTGTCCAAAATTTTCTGTGTATGTCTATTTAGCAGTTTTGCATGGTGCTGAACTCAAATTTAAATATGTTAAAGCCTTGGGGACTTTTGGGGCTAAATGGGGGGGGGATGATTGACTTAGTTATTTCTTTTTTTGCATGGTGCAGAACTCAAATTTACATATGTTAAAGCCTAAAACTGTACCGTTTGTTCATTTTCACCAGGATTTGACGTCCCCTGGGGACTTTTGGGGCTAAATGGGGGAGGGGGGGGGAGCAAATGATTTTTTTTTATGCCTCATTCACTATACTCTCACACGCTTCATTTGTTTTCTTTGATAAAAATAGGCTGGTGTTCGTCTGAAATAATAAATATTAAATTTAAGCCAAATAAGATATAAAATATCAAAATAATGGGAGATTACCACCAGCAAGTGTAGTGTAAACAGACAAATCTGTGGCACGCTACACATAAGGCCATCTGTTGACTGCAGGATTATCAAGTGTCCTTTTGTAATTTCGTCTTGATTAAAAGAGGCACCAGACTATCGGTGAAAACTTCGGGTTGCATCCATATTTTATCAATTTAAATAAAATCGAGAAAATAAATTATTCAAACAAGCGGAACTTGTGGAAAATCTTTCTGTAATGTATTTTGAAAATATTTGATTATGGGGCTCTACCTTTGAAGGAATTTGTGACATATTTCTATTCTATGGACAAACGCAACCCCATGATGATATTTTATCATCTTTGGATGGAACAGGTACTGCACTCTGATCAAAGCCCGAAATCCAAGAAAGTGTGTTTGAGTTTCATGTTTGGCACAGAAGTGTCATCAAATGACATTTTTTTTTTTAATGACTTTATTTGCATTGCATCATATTTGGCGAATGAGTGATCTAATCTTCTTTTTTAAAAATAGGGTGTAGAGGATGCTAACGCGCGCACAGACATGAAATGGCAAGAGATCAGTATTTCGAAACTCTGTGGATTAAGGACAATCTATTTAATCTGTGTTTCTTTTTTGAAAATTAAATGTTTTTAACATGTTTTATTAATTCTTTGTTCGTATATATCCACAGCCAAACAACGTCGCAGCTCACAAGAGCCATGACAGTCAACAAACCGGAAGTCCAAGACTCGTTTCGCCCTCATTTGGGTTCATCAGTTAAACATATATATGTACACACACAATGAATTGAAATATATCACATTTCTATTCATACAGACAATAAAAATATACATGTCTAAAGTACTAACACTGGCATGCATTTAAGAAACAAAAAGTGGGGAATCATTAAACAGGCAGGATGGTTACCCTATCAATATCTGCCATTAGGTAATTCTCTTTGTGGGGAACCATTTTGTCTTGAGTTTCACTCTCTGAATCAAGGGAACCATCTGAAACAAAACAAACAACATTTAGCAAACGCAACAACATCGTCAACCTCTTCATTAATTAAATGCGTCATGTATATATAAATATTTTTTTAACTGCTGAGTTGGTGTTTTTTTTTTTTTTTTTTTTTTTTTTTTTTTTTTTTTTTTAGTCTTTTTAATTGATCAGACTCTGTAATTGTCAGTTGATGAAAATATTTATTGTAGTTTTTATCAGAATTAAACTTTTTTATTCAACTAATTACTCAGGAAATGTTCACTAATCTTATAAAAGGGCATTTATATTTCTTGTCTGCCTGTAACTGAAACTACGTCATATTTTTTTGAAAGATTTCATGCTGTATTTTTATTCTGAAACATTGTCCCCATTTTGGTATTAATATGCGGTGCTTATCTAGACCCCCATCCACCTCCCCCCCGCCCCACAAAAAACAAACAAAATATTAGTACGATCATGTAAATTGATCGAGTAGATCCTCTACTTTATATATAGAATGTTCTGAATACGAAAATAAAATTTCCAATATTTTTTTTTTTTTTTTAGATAAATCATTTTTAAACGAATTTGAGGGTTTTTTTTTTCCAATGCGCCACAGTCCTCATGTTAAGAATGACTTTCTAACATCTTGCAAAAGTTTGAAATATTTAGATTTATCTCCCTTATTCCTTCATATTATTTTCAAGATGGCGGCTCGAAGTCATTACTCACTGTTTAGCCATAAAATTTGATTTTCTTATTTAAAAATAAAACTACTTGATTAATTTATGCAATTTTATTTGTGTGTACGATATTTTATTTTTTTCGTCCTAGGTATATACACTATAAAAAATTTTCTATAGTTTTTTTTTTTTTTTTTTTTTTTTTTTTCCATCGAGGAAGAGAGGAGGGGTCTGGACAAGCACCTAATATGCTGTTACAATCCATGTGATTAATAGATATTAGAGGTTAGGTAACAAGACAGAAACAAATGTAATTCTGCGACAAGTGATTTTTAAGCAACTAAATTGAAACTCCCGTAAGAAAAAAAAATCTAATCAAAATTATATTGAGCTTTTCTTATTCCACTCACTAGGAGTTCTCACACAAGTCACCATCAGAGATTGGTTACTGACAAGGATCAGTGGTGTTTCCTGGAGTCTGGGTGAAAATAAGTCTCCCAGATTTCCAATAATCTTCACCTTTTTCAGCAACTTTTGCAAATAAATCTGCGTTATCGCAACTGTCATTTGCCGTTGATTTCTCGCTGACAATGACCATTGGTTTTCACTGGAATTTGGGTGGCAATAAGCCTCCCCAACGTCCCAGTCCCCTCCGCACTAATCCAGTGGAGGTCTGGTAAGTGGTTTCACTCCTTGGTCTTTCCATCCTCCTTGACCCTTCGACTATAATTTTTTTTTTTTTGGTGGATTAAGGGGGAGTAGAAGAATATGAGTGGGGGATGGGAAGGGGAGGATGGTGATTGGAAGGGAAGGTTGTAGTCAGTCTACAATTACGCAAGTCAAGTTTTCCTATATGCCCGGTTAGCGATTGGCATTCTTGTAGATTAACTTCTCTCACTGGCCTCGTCTCCTCCCCCGACCTGAACCTGCTGGACTATTTCATTTAGTCATACGTCGAGAACATCACAAACATGACCTCCCACAACACCAAAGCCAGCCTGATCGCTGCCATTCCGATTTGAGGATTTTAAAGATTTCTGCTGTTTTTAGCATTACTGTCCATTGCATAGTCTGAGCCTTCTCCTTGATTCCGATTTCTCCTAGTCTTGTTTCCAAGTTTTTCCTAATGATCCTACAGTTATTAGTATTATGTTGATTTTCTTTAGGTTCCATCTTATTATTATTTACTAATGGGTCATCACTTCTAAAGACTCGGGAGACACTCGAGGATAAGGATTAAAGAGATGAATGATGATTGCCACCATGAGAGAACCCAAAACAATGGATGAAATAAGCAGAAGATTATCCAAGAGGGCAACTCAAGAAGTATTTGTTTATATTAGACTTGAAGACGGCCATGCTGGAGTAGGTTTGAGAAGTAGATTCATGGTTTTCGTTTCACAAATAGGACATTCTAAATGCGAAAATAAAATTTTCAAGTAAGTTTATGTATGGTTTTTGGTAAAGAAAGAGGGAGAGAGAAAAAAACAGTTCTTTGCTGTAGTTGTAGCTACAAAAGTTCTTATTGTGATTTCTCCATGGGCGAGTTCATTTTAATATGATGTTATAAACTTGCTGTTACTGATTAATCTATTGAACTTTAGGGGTGTTTTGTGATTTTACTATTAGGGTCACCACTTATAAGGGCCAAGAGTCGCTCAAGTCTAAGGGTTAATGAGATGGGGGAAAGATGGCTACCCTCAAAACGAGGGACACTATGAAAGTACAAACATTTAGGGCAAGAATTTACTAGATTTGAAGACGACCAAGCTGTAATCAGCAAGGAAGCAGTTCCATGGTAATGTGTGTTCACAGATAGAAAGACTTTGCAAAGTAGCTCTGCCCATGGAAATTTCGTCTGATGTTAGACATATGAACGGAGAAAGAAAATAAGAAAAACGAGTCCGTACTGTGAATGTCTTACAAAGAGGAACCAAACACTTGAAATGACGATTAGAAAGAGACTCGCAACGTACTGTTCCGAAGTTTAACTGGCTGTTAAGAAGAAATATATCTGGTATTATCTATTCTTACCTGGCGTTGCCTGGTAGTTCTTTGGTTAAACCACAAACATTTAACTTGATATTTTATGTGCTTATTTTACTATTATCAAATAAAATTTTGCTATTAAATTATTAATTTAGTAAATAAACATTTCAATGTGTCATTGGTTGATAGTCTCTTCCCAAGAAATTATTAGATTTGAAGACGATTAAGCTATCAGCAACATGGAAGCAGTTACATGATAATGTGCTCCACAGATAAGAAGACTGCAAAGAAGCTCTGTCCAAACTCCCCAAACTCCCAAACCCTAAAAAATTGCTATTCAATAATCATAATGATAATAATAAAAATTGATATCTAATAATAATAATAATAATTGCTATTTAATAATAAAAAAATTGCTATTTAATAAATTTTCCACCCATCTTAAAAAATTATGTAAGATTTGTCGTTGCTTTTCTTTCTCCTTCACCAATTTTTGCTTCTATTTTCTGCTTCCCAACTGACTACAGCATGGTCGTTTTCAAATCCAATGAAACAAATGCTTGTTGAGCCGCCCTCTTAAATAGTCCAATTTCCACCATTGCTAATCATAATCGTCCACCTGATATTTATTTACCCCTTTATCCTTGAATGGCCTTTCGGCCTTGATACATGGTGATTCTTAGCAAAAACAAAAATTAAATGTCAGAATAATAAATATATAAACAATTACGTGTTCCTATATGACGCTACCCGGAAGTTTTTTTTTTTTTTTTTTTTTTTTTTTTAGTTTTTTGAAGGGGAGGAGGTGAACAAAAAGCTTCTTTAAAATAAGGTTCTAGTGTAGTATAGGGAAGTTGAAATACCTCACTTATTCTGACAGATTGGGGCCCTACGGTAGCGAGCGAGTCCCATCTGTCACTCATATCTATTGAAATGATCATGTCCACCAGCTATTAAAACATTTAATAAAATTACTATTTTATTTGCTCATTCTATTGTATTATTCATTTTATAAATAATGAAAACCTGAACGTGAGTGTTTTTTTTTTTTTTGTTTATTTTGTTTTTGTTTTTTTTTGTTTCGCTAAACAAAAAAAAATTTGTGACTTGATTTTTTTTGTGCAGGGGTTGGGGGAGCTTAATATTTAAAGAATAAATAGAAAGAAGTTGCTATACACTGTTGAGTATAAGAAACCTAATGAATTATTAAATTCATAAATCATCATGAACTTTGAGTTATGTTTTTTTTTCTTTTGAAGGGTGAAAAAATCCAGCACCCTCAAAATTTGCTATTTAATAATATTTAAAAAAAATACTATTTAATAATATTTTAAAAAAATGGTATTTAATAATTTTTTTAAAAATTGCTACTTGATATTTTTAAAAAGTTGCTATTGAATAATATTTAAAAAAAAAAATGGCTATTTAATATTTTTACAAAATTGCTATTAATAATATTTTTACAAAATTGCTATTTGATAATATTTTTTAGAAATTGCCATTTGATAATTTTTTTTTTAAAAATTGCCATTTGATAATTTTTTTTTTTTAAAATTGCCATTTGATAATTTTTTTTTTAAAAATTGCCATTTGATAATTTTTTTTTTAAAAATTGCCATTTGATAATTTTTTTTAAAAAAATTGCCATTTGATAATTTTTTTTTAAAAATTGCCACTTGATAATTTTTTTAAAAAATTGCTTTCTAATAATAAAAAAATGCTACGTAAGTGTTTCTTTTAATTTTATTTTTGTATGTGTGTGGTTAGGGCTGAGGAATTTGTTTAGAGCACGAGTTTAAAAAAACGAATTTGCAACAGAAAGTTTTTTGGGGGGAGGGGGGGGAGAAGATAGAAAATTAATATCAATCACCTCAAAAATTGCTACTTAAAAAATTGCTATGTAAGTGATTTTGGGAAGAGGTAAAAAGAAATTTGTTTAGAAGACGACGGAGAAGTTAAAAAAGAATTTGTATCAAAGAAAAAATGTTTGCAACCGAATCGATAGCAAAGATTGAACTCTCGATTATTTGTTTGCCAAAGTTGTCTTCTAACAACTGAGCCAAACAGTCAACTATTGTAAGAAAAACAGTGATTTTACAGTGAATTATAAACAAGTGTAGTTCATATGAGAATCGATTCATTGTTTGTGCTTCGCTCTAAGTAAAACTATAAATTTCTCAACCTCACAAGTCATTCTATACAATAATGCTGAATGTACTTCCCTTTTTTTTGTCCCCCCCCCCCCCGACAAAAGGAGGGTGGACCTATAAATTCACCCTTGTCCGTTCGTATGTCCCCACTTTTCTCAATAACTACGTCTTGGAATTTTTAAAAATTTTGTACAAATATTAAACATGATATGAGTAAAAAAGTAACAGAACAGATTTTCCGGGAAAACTGTGGTTGCCCCCCAGAGAGATGCCTTTCGGGTTAAAATGACTAAAATTGACACTTTTGTGGTTATTAAAAAAAAAATTGATGCCTAAGATTTTTATAAAACTTTCTGAAAAGTTGTAATTAACTGATTTCTATATAATTTTGTTTGTCTATACTTTGCAATAACTCTTGAGTGTGCCCCAGAGGCTCTGTTAGGGCTAATAAAAACACTTCATTTTTGGGACTATTTTACCATATTTGTCCAAAATTTTCTGTGTATGTCTATTTAGCAGTTTTGCATGGTGCTGAACTCAAATTGAAATATGTTAAGGCCTTAGGAATTTGGGGGGGGGGGGCTAAATGGAGGGGAGCAAATGATGGACTTAGTCATGTCTTTTTTTTTTTGCATGGTGCAGAAATCAAACTTACATATGTTAAGGCCTAAAACTGCACCGTTTGTTCACTTTCATCAGGACTTGATGTCCCCTGGGAACTTTTGGTCTAAATAGAGGAGGTGGGGGGGCAAATGCTGAACTTAGTCATTTTTTATGCCTCATTCACTGTGCACTCATGGGGAACCATGCATGCTTCACTTTTTTTTTTCTTTTTTAAGTTTCTTAGCAGTTTCTTGAAGCTTAGGGTGGGGCATCCAATCGGATGCCAAATCTTCACCTGCTATCTCATATATTCCAACCGATCTTTTTTAAGAGTCTAACCGTCCCTTTAAGTGCAATTGTTTGTACCTCTCTTGCACTTGGTCCACCAGGTATATTTGCCAAGTAGCTTTTGAAATTCTTTTTAATGGGTTCTATTGCTTCTATAATTACCGGAATGATAGCTGTATGAAAGCACGTATGTGTAACAATAGCTGTAATGTTTTTTTATATTTTGATTGTATCCAACATGTTTTTGCGGTGTGCCTTTAATTTTTATAAAGATAATGTAAAAATATTCAGTGTTTGCTTTGAGTTAAATAATAAGCCATGCATTTTGTAAAATCCTGGATAAGTTATATCTATTCATATTAGATAATGTGGAAGATTAGTATTGTAATATAGCTCTAGAATCTTGAACTGGTGAAATGATCTTCTATATATATATATAAAGTAGAAGCGTTCGTGTGTGTGTCTAGAGCTCTCCTACAAACCACACCACTGGACCGATCATTGCCAAACCTGGCATGATGACGGTCCCCTACCTATGGATGGTGCACACCATTTTTCACGGTTATGGTCAAGGTCATGGCCTATGTATATATACCCTCCTACAGTCCACACAACTGGACCGATCATGACCAAACCTGACATGATGGTCTCCGACCTAGGGATGGTGGACATTATTTTTCAAGGTCAAGGTCAAAACTTTACTATACACTCGGGTACCTGCAAAGCGGATACCCAAGCTTATCGCAAAGTTCCGTGTGAAGCATGGGTATCTCTGGACTACTTCGTTTGGTCATACATTGAGAACATCACCAACATGACCTCCCACAATACCAAAGCTAGCCTGATCACCGCCATCCACCGAGTATTGACCGAGCTTCTGCCGACGCTTGTGGAAAAGGCATGCTCCCAGTTCTGGACCCGTATCGAGGCGGAATTGAGGCTGAAGATGGCTACATTGAATAGATGTCAGCTCTACTACAAAATCAAGTAACCTGAATTCATTTTTTCAATAAATTTTTAAACAAAGCTGTAGTGTTGTTTTCTTTAGGGTAACAAATTTATCATTCTATTCTGTACTTGATGCCCCTTGCTAAACACTCAGCACTACAAGTCGACGATCAAGGACAAGTGGAGTAATCCTGAGAATGAAGTGACACCCTCTTCAACACCTTGATGTAGTTTCTAATGAAAAAAGGAGCCTTTGGGTGGCTCTCAACTATAGCCGGCCACTTAGTTTTAGCTTATATATGAACAAATAGAAATATGGTCCCCCTTATGAGAAGCTGCATAAGTTGGGGGTCATTTTTACCAAATTTCAAGTTTTTAAGTTTAATAGCTATAATGTAGTTAGTGAACAGGCAGACATCTAATATATAAATGAATATCAGTCTTATGTTTTTACTTTAGACCTAAATTGCATTGCAGTAAACAGATTGATATTTGGATCTGACTAGCAGTTCCTTTCTCTTTCATTTACATTTCAGCATGTTTTTACACTAAACTTTCAGCATTTCTCTACCTGTGACAGATTCAGATAAACAAATATAGTTTTTTTTAATTTTTTTTTTTTAGAATAGTTATTAACCTATTTATTTCTGAAAGCTAACTCAGATATCAAAGTAGAACATAAGTTTATCTTCCATCTAGCAATTATTTATACAGTTATTTGCATTAAGTGCAGAAGGCTGTTAGTCGAAACTATAACAAATTAATTGTTGGTTAGTGAGAAAAAAATAGACAAAAATTTGAGAGAGAAAGAAGCAGAAATAAAATTATGTATTGAAGGTGATAAAGCATGGATAGTACACAAACAAATATCACTAGTAAACTGTAAATAGGTATAGAGTATTGTTGCCACATTTGAGCTGATGATGCACTAACCACTCATCTTTCCCTCTTAGACAGGGTTCCCTCCCCACAAAAGCCTCTAATCTAATATATTCCACACTGTCTACCAAGGTCAAGCCCCTGTTCCATCACCATAATTTTGCACTACTGTGCTTGTTTTACAAGTGCTTCAATGCAATGTGCACCGGTAAAGTTGCTGCACTTCTGCTCCTCAACCCCACATTCAGTAAAATCACTTCACTGTATAGGTCCTTAGATGCAGGAAAGCTTTCTATTCTAATAGCTTCTTTCCTCGAACTGCTCCCTGTTTTCCCGACTGTATCAACATGCTGAAATTTAAATGCAATGTGAACAAATATCTAGCTGCACAACTCCCCATTTAGGATGCCCATATGTATCTGATCTCAAACTCACAGTAGCTTGTTACATCTCATTGGCAATGTGTCTTGTTTTGGGGGTCAATGTAAGTAAAAGTTAAAAAAATATGTAAAGATCATTAAACTATGGGTGGATGGCACCACCATAATTTCTTCAGTGATTTCTACTCTTCTTTCTTCATTTTTGATTAACGATTCAACAACAAAATATATTTTCCTTACTTGATCGTTTACGTTCGCTCACGATTAATTCCTATTTCATGCTCCTAAATTATTTATAGTGTATTTTCGTCTTTAATTAATTAATTAATAATGGTGGGAATCAAGTTAAAAAAATTTTTTTTTTAACTATTGATAGGTAAATGTAGTTTGCTTGAAGCATTATTTAGTGTGTATATAAAGGAAATTTAAATTTATAGAAGGCAATAACTTGCAGAGTGTAAGAGATAGACACAAACGGAAGCAGATTAAGCTGGAATAAGCTATGCCGACTCACCTTTATTAATACGTAATTAATTAGTAAGAACATATATATTATATATATATATATATATATTATATATATATATATATATATATATATATATATATATATATATAATGTGTGCGTATTGGGTTCTTACTTGCGTCAGTATTAGATTGAAGGATTTTGATTGTAATATTTCGGGAACTCTCCCTTCATCAGACATTTGTTCAGCTTTCAAACGTGCATATTATGGCTATTGTAAAATTTTTCATTTAATTATTTTTTTTAACAAATATTTTACAGTTCTTATTTACTTGCCTCTCTATGAGAGCAGGGTTAGACACAAGGTCAGTTTTTAATCTGGGGAAAAGCCAACTTCCAAATAAGGGGCACTCTAGATCAGAATAAAAATTAAAATTGTTTCAGTCTAGGACTTCAGCAATCGTGCACAGAAAAGACGAACGATTGTATTTTAAGGGTAAAAATTGTATATTAATGTATTATTTAGTCAATTTGGAATTAAAAAACAAAAAACTAATGTGAAAAAAAAGTGCAATTAAATAAACTCCCAGGCAACACCAGATAGGTACAACTAGCATCATATATTAGTATGGATTATGCTTGATCTTTAAGATTATTTCTATTACATAATTTTTTTTGCTTTTACTTTCTATGCATGGAACGGCCCTGCTGTTTTAATAGTATTGGCGACCATGGCTCTCCAAATCGTAGAGGCATGGTAATCTCAGGAAGACAAGTTTAGACGGTAGTTTCCCGTTCCTTTTTAGACTTGATTCGGGGATGCATCTCCGCCAGCGAGTTAAACATGCCCTTAGATACCAACATGAAAATTTCTACAACTTGGCGCGGTACATGCAGCGCCTGGCCTTCCCAAATGTTCACCCATTTGGTCAGGCTCATGGTTGCTTAACTTCGGTGATCTGACGAGAACCGGCATGTTTTTACTTTTTAGTGTACTTAAAAACAAGGCATATTGCCACAGAAGCATGAAGGGTTCACTGTGATAGGGACCAGATTTATAGGGGGAAATCAGAGTGAGGATTTGGAAAGCAAGATATTTGTTTATGTTACATTAAAATTCCAACATGTTGGTACATTTGGAGGACCAGAGAGGGAATTTAAAAGGCAAGCAGTTTGGGGAAATAAGTTAAGAGTAGAAAATTTTCCAGCATCTGGGGACCTCTACACTGAAGGAGTGGGATTTTGCTGCTTGTCAAGTGTATCACGACTGCAAGTTTAGTAAGTTCATCTAGGTACATTCCGTGTAAGTACTGGTAAAACATGCACAAGGATGCAATACTGCGGTGATGCGGAGCTTGGAAGACGGAACAGAACCTATTAGGTTAGAAATGTCTTCTTGCACGCTTCATCGAAGAAAGAGAGGCTGGCACAAGAGTCTAAATGTGGCAGCAATTCTCTGTGCACGAGTGAATGGTGGTTTTATAGAGATATAGAATACTGGTAAATATGAGGAGTTTTCTAGCTCAGTAGAGGGAGCCTACGTTCTTTGCAGCAGATTTGGCAGTACTTTCTATGTATTTATTCCAACTCATGTTGCCTGAGAATGTCAAGCCGAGGAGTTAGAATGCTGATCTCTAAGCCAGGATGCCATCAGCCATAACTATCAAGGGTTGCGAAGATTTCTTATAGTTGTTAAAGGAAACCAGCTTTGTCTTGGCAGCATTTTAATATAACCAACAGTTTCTGGATTCATTCTACTGCAGACTGGACATCATTTTCTAGGAATTCAGCCATTAAATTTCATGTGGTAGCATTCGATTTGCTCTCATATTTTTTGTTTCTTTTTGTTTTGTTTTTTTATACATATTTTCTTATTTTATTTCTAGCTGGGGATGAGACATCCTCATCCTACTGCATACCAGACATTCACCTTCTGTCTCATACATTCCAACTAAAAGATCTTTTAAAGATTCTAATTGTCCCTTTAAACGCAATTCTTTGTATCTCTCTTGTACTTGGTTCACTGGGTATCTTTGTCAGGTACTCTTTTTGAGAGCATGATGTCATTAAATACACTCCTCTCAGACGCGATTTTATTCAACAGGACAACTTTGATTGATGTTTTCTTTACTTATGTTGTTTTTTTTTTTTGTTTTTTTTGTTTTTCAGGTAAATTAAAATCAACTATGACTACAAAGCAGCTGCTCATTTGTCACTCGTCCACATATGCAAATATGGAGAGAAGTCAAAGAATTGTTCTGGGAGAAAAAAAAACGTGTGTCGGTAAGCAGATTTGAAGTTTTATTCAAATTATTTTGTTCATTCATATATCAACTGAGACAAAACCGGAAATAGTAAGAGAAACCATTTTATATAAGCGAGAGACAAAGGGGAGTGGGGGCACAGAATAAGCTCTTTTTTCATTTGTTGATGCTGATGATCTCTCAATAAGAACGGTTGGAGCTTGTTGGATCATTTCGGATAAGTTTTTGCAATGATGTGCATAGCACAGAGCTTTCATTTGAGGATTTAACGGTCAGCAAGACAATGGCCTTACTTCTATCAGGCTGAGGTAGGTTTCTGTTCAGTAGGACGCGGTCCACCCTCCCAGGCGTTATCTTCTCCATTTGAGAAGGAATTAGTGTATTGCTAATTGCCTGATACACACTTATCCAGGAATGCTGACAGGACTGTCCAGGCATTTTGTAGGCCAGAGTGCACTTCTATTGTGCTGGCTTTTAAAAACTTGCCTGTCATTGTATCTAACCTCTTGAACAGGGGGTAAAGAAAGCACAGAGCTTCCCAGGGTGCGAACTGACACTTCTGGAATCGGGGCAGGGTTGCTGTTTGAATCGATAAGATGTAGAATCCAAAATCGGCAGTGAAGAGACTGCATCACTGAAGACCCTTAATGCATCTAAAAAAAATGTATTTTGCAATTTGATATCATTGGGAAAGACGAGCAATCAAAATCAACTCATCTATAATCAAAACACCAACTTTGATTCAATAAATTCTATACAAGAAATCATTTCCAGTAAGTATTGTAGTCTGACATTAATACATTCCAAAAAGGGTTAATCTCTACATATAATGCTGTCATTTGTCGAACTGACACTGAAATTAAAATGCCACTTTTTGATTTGCATATTCATAAAAAAATGAACTTTCATTGATTAACTATTCTTTTTCTTTATTTTGTTATTATTATTATCGTTAGATGTTTTAATTTTATTATCCAGTTTTACTATGCTTAAATACTTAGCATTATGCATGGTGGATAATATTCTAAATCTAAATTTATAAATAACCACCCCACTCCTCCTACCCTTCCTCAACACATACACACATGCCAGTGTGATTCCACCGAAAAAATTTTCAAAATTTGGAAGTTATTTATTTCATATTACAATGCTAAACGATTTTTTTCAAAATCTTATTTTACTTGGATTTTTTTTTTTTTATATATATTTTGTGGAATTTAGCACTCCACCAGACGGGTAAGCCGTAATATATCGGCACTAAAAATCGTGATTTTATGATAGTTAAATATGCCGCATTCAAATGTAAATCACACGATCTAATGTTCAACATGTTGTTAAAAATTAATTTAAAATATCACCGTGTAACGCTGGATCGGAACAGCTAGTATAGCAATAAAACAGAATAAACCTGTATGACGAAAATCATACGATGATAATACTGTTCTAGATCTGAATCTTGCGGGTCTAGAGAACTGCTGTTTCGTTTTGGAATTGATAATTTATATTATTTTACTTATTGGGACTACTATACTCGTTTTTGTTGTTATTTTCATAACGGTTCAGCCATTGTAACCTCTGATCTGATACAAATTCATAATTTCGA
Source organism: Euprymna scolopes (assembly GCF_053919585.1). Classification (NCBI taxonomy): domain Eukaryota; kingdom Metazoa; phylum Mollusca; class Cephalopoda; order Sepiida; family Sepiolidae; genus Euprymna; species Euprymna scolopes. Next base: position 88,426,562 of record NC_136500.1, read on the forward strand.
AATTTGAAACCTATACAGAATTTTTAACCAAATCCTTTCTTTAATGTACTCGGATTAATCTAGATGCGGGTGTAGACTATTTTTATTCCATCAACTACATCAAGGTTAACGATTATGTTATTATTTGTTATTATCGCCTATAGTAGGAATTGAACATTCAAACTGCAGCCAGTGTGAAGGAATTTATGTTTGGTCTAGATAAACAAACATGTGCTGTAATTTTTTTTTTTTTTTTTTTTACTTTTGTTTTGTTTTCTTTTAATACGTTGGTACTGTTAAAAACAACTGTATTTACTTTTTTTTTTTTTTTACATGAGAACTACCATCTATCAAGGCCCGGAGGCCACTCGATGATAAGGGTTAATGGGTATACATTAGTCAATGTGATTATAGCGTAGTAAACATAAATAGTGGGAATTTTGTAAATTGGATTACTTAGGGGGACGGTTCATCAAGAACTTGTTTACGTTGGACTTGAAGACAATCAGATTGTAGTTAGCTGAAAAGCAGACAATCGGAAGAGAATTCCACAGGCGTGCAGTTCTAAGAAAGAAGCTTTGTTTATGGAATCAACATTTAGGTTTAGGCACAGATAAAGAGTGTGGGAAATTATTGATAGTGGTTTTGGCTAGACGAGTGTTTTTCGTAAAAGTTTGGCGAGGGTGGGGGGTCATAGATTGAAGCTCAGAAGAGCACTTGCCATTAAAATAACGATAAAGCAGAGACAGGCCCACAACGTCTCTTCTGTGTGAAAGAGGTCGCAGGGAAGAGAACAAGCCCCCCCCCACTAAGCTATGAAGTTAATTTTGAACTCTGTCAAGGAAGGATAAGCTTTTATGATAACGTCTATTATACAAAAGATTTTTTTTTTTAATTTTACTTCAGTCGAAGTTATTAGAAATCAAGGGGACCCCCTTCCTGGGGCTAACACTTGATCTGTATATGAGATACATAGATATTTGAATATTCATTTAACGTTCTCCTGTATCACCTAAACACGAAACTAATAGAGAACATAATTTTCCTCAAATATGTTATGGTGTTGTGGTCTTTTGATCTTGCTGGATTCCAGGACGAGAATTCATCTCGTCTGGTGTAGTATACAGCTTAGTGCTGCTACTTGAAATAACAATAAAAAAACAAAAAAACAAAAAAACAACAATCAATGATTTTCTTTCCATTGAGAGAGAAGGTGTAGGTTTGGTTGTCAAATAGCAACCATTTTTGGGGTAATTTAATGCCGGCTCCAGTAATTTTGTAAAAAAGATTTTATGATTCATGTTCTTTATATGTTAAAATATTTATTAATGGAGTTTGATTTGCTGAAGGTGTAAGAGAAGTAGGGAAGAGGAGGAAAGAGAGTGTGCGTGTATATATATATATATATATATATATAGAGAGAGAGAAATAAAGGGAGAATTTTAAGAGAAAGATGTCCCACACATTTTTACCTTCCTCTATTTTAAGTTCTATTTTTTAATATTATTATTAGTGTTGAGACGATTAATCGGAATCGGAAAAATCGGAAGATTTGGGGGTATCGGAATCGGAAAAATTGATGCCTATATTCTTATGCCAAAACGCTTTTTTTAATTGACTTTTTTTTTTAAATTTGATTTTGTTTAAACCAAAATCTTCCATTGCTGGTAGTAATTATAAAATAATAAATATTTATTGATTTTAAAATACCAGTAAAGCTAAAATCTATAGATCATTCCCCACAAGTGTATTTTGATGCTTAGGAAAATTTCTGCATATTTAACATGTATTTTTACGAAAATCAGGGGAAAAGCTATGTTATCGTTAAATATTTAGAGATTTATAAAGAATCGGAATCGGGATAAATATTAAAATCGTCCCATCACTAGTTATTATGTAATAATTTAATTATTATGCCAGATCTGTGTGTGATTGTATGTCCAAAAATTAAAAGCTACACAAGCCAGTTTTAAATTAGGGAAATGTAGAGCTTCCCAACCTAGTCTGAGGGTTCGGAGGTAATTAGCACCGACTTTGTTGGTTTGTCTATTAAATATCTTTTCGTTATTTTACGGACTTATTCTGCAAATATTCAAAACATGCATCTCTTTGACAGTGCATCTATGTTAATTGTTAATCTGCAGACTCTTGGATTTGTAACAACGCAAAACTTCATTGTTATGATAAAATGAGGAAAAAACATTCCTTTTTTTTATATACACATATTTTTTTTTTAGTCCTTATTTAGAATTCAACCTAATAAAAAAAAAAACAAGATACAGAAAATTCAAAAAAATCTTTATGAAGTACGTACCTGTCACGAAACGAAAAAGTCACATTCTAAATGTCACGTAAATTTATTTTTAACTAAAAAATTCAAATCTCGTGCTGCCATCTTGAAACAATAAGGGCAGATAAGTCCATAGTAATTCAAATTTGTGAGGTCAGTCTTGTAATGCCAGCGATTTACATTGATACCTTTCAATCGTTTAAAAATTATTTTTTATAAAAATGAAACTACTTGATCAATTCATGTGACTTTTGGAATATGACATTTTCATTTCGTGATAGGCACATACATCATAAATATTTTTCTGTGGTTCATTTTTTTGTTTTTAATTAAGTTGAATTGTAAAATAGAACCATATTATTTTTTTAAAATAGTAATCGACTACAAAAACAATAAATAAGAGACTGTTAAGGGGCAGTAAAAAAAAAACAACATAAACAACAACAACAGCAATAAAAAACAATAAAATCAAATATGCAAAAAAAAAAACAACAAAAAACAACAAAAGATGCAATAGACTTATCCTAAAAACAAACAAAAGAAACAGACAAAAAAAATACAAAATTAATTTCACAAAGACACAGGCAGCATTATCAAAAGATAAATGAAGTTAAAGAAAATTTTGGACTAATAATGATAATAATTATTATAATAATTAATAATAATAATAATTAATAATGATGATAATAATGTTATCAGCCCACTCAAATTTTATTTTCAACAGTTTTTTTTAAAGTTAATTTTAAAATGTACTTTAATATATGACTGTAAATTTTAAAAAAAGTACAAACAAAAAATAAACAAAACAAATAAAAAAAAAATAAACAAACATTTCATGAAATTACTTGTGTTTATAAAGGATCTATTCTTGTTGTTAGTATGTCCTATTAATTGTGAATGTACACTATCCTCTCAAAGGTTTTGGGACCACTCGGCATTGAAAACTGCCAGTATCTTATCCCGTCAGGGTCAGAGTGATTGCACTGACTATGTCCCAGGCGCCTTTTCGATAAATGAAATTCCTACGATGCCTTCATATATAAAGGTTTCTTTTCAGCATTATTGACTTTCTTAAGTTAGGGGAGGATGTTTATATAAAAGCAAGCCAGGACCAGATAAAGAGACGTGTGTGTGTGTGTGTGTGTGTGTGTGTGTGTGTGTGTGTGTGTGTGTGTGTGTGTGTATATATGTATATGTATGTCTGGGGTCCGCCATAAGTAACTATATTTTATGATTAGTAACTTTGTTAAAACTTATTTTTATATAAAAACAAGCCAGGGCCAGATAAAGAGACGTGTGTATGTATGTATGTATGTATGTATGTGGTTCGCCATAAGTAACTATATTTTATTGTTAGTAACTTTATTAATACTTATTTTTATAAAAAAGCAAGTCAGGACTAAATAAAGAAACGTCTGTATGTATGTACGTATGTATGTATGTATATATAGGTCCGCTATAAGTAACTATATTTTATTATTTGTACATTTGTTATTCTTAGTGTTGGTGGTGTGTCCACCCTACGGATAATAATAAACTCTTCCACTTATTACAAAGACCAAGAGAATATGTCTTTTGGCGTTAGCCCACAGGTGATGCTCAAGCTTTGTACTCATAGCAGTCGGACTAACGTATACCCACATTTTTCATTGTATTCGCTTTTCTGTTCAATATATTTTCTTTCCACCAATTACTTAGTTATGTCTTTCTCTGAACGCTTTTGGAAACACAATACTTGGTTTGTTGTTTTTTTTTTTGTTTTTTTTTTTTTTATAACGGCATATCTATCCTGTTAGGTTATTTAACGTTATTTATCGTAGATTCTTATGTGTCGGTTAATTGCAGTAATGTTGGGTCATATAGATTTTTTCTTTTTCTTTTTTTTTATTTTATTTTTTTTTGTGCCCCCCCCCCCCCCCCGGACAAAAGGAGGGTGGACCTATAAATTCCCGTTCGTCTGTTGGCTGTTTGCACTTTTCTCAATAACTACGCCTTGGAATTGATATGGAACATGATATGAGTAAAAGAAGCAACAGATTTTTTGGGGAAACTGCCTGCCTACTACCACTTTTTTGTTCAACACACACATCCAAACAGCCGGGCAACGCCGGGCACCCAGGCTGGCTAGTATTGTCTATTTGGTAATATTTTTGTCTGGTTCGTTGGAGATCTTTACATGCAAAGATTAGTGTCCAACGGTGAAGGATGGCTGACGTGGTATGCATGTTGGAGGTTCTTCTATCTTCAGGAGATATGAATAAGTTAAGCGAGTATGACGATTACTAATACCACCCCCATTGCTCCTCGGTTTTCCGTGACCTGGTTGCCAGTCTTTGATGGTAGACATTATAGACTGTCTTTTAGTTCGGGGCGGGGGGTGGGTGAAATACTTAAACATTTCTTCTATTTCATATGTCATAGTCAATCTGATAGGATTCACACTCAGTTTATAGAGTCCGTAGTCCACTTTGGTTACCGTTTAAACCGCAAACCTTCAGTGGATATTTAAATTTGGTGCACTATAACACTATAATAGCTAAATTCGAAACTTTTAATATTGAATTTCAAAGCAAACCAATGGTCTCTATTAAATTGCCATGCTACAGTAATGAATATATCCAAAAATTACAAAATACGATAAGGTAGAAAAAATTATTAAAGAAAAAAATTTTTGATAAAAATTAGCGAAAATAAAATGTTTGGCTACCCCCCCCCCGCAAAAAAACCGGAGTGTTCCAAGAGGAAGTATATAGCGTATAACTCTTACCAATTTCTAAATAAATTGTGCATAAACAATCATTAATGAGTTACTTGCCTTGTTTTAGCATCACTGAGTTACTTCCCTTCTTATGTCACGTGTTCCCAAAGCAATATGGCGAGGTTTTTTATGATAAAGATCGAAAACTTGTTTTTTTTTGTTTTTTTTTTAACTAATACGGTAATATGTAAGTACTTGTGACATACCAATTAAGTAGATATCATTGCTTTCCTTTTACACAGGAATCACCACTTATCAAGGCTCGAGGGCCACTCGAGGATGAGGGTTAATGGGTGCTTGCTATGGCTTCAAATCATCCAAAAGGGGAGACTTGATTCCAAATATTTATCATATTATATCTCCCTCTTTTGGAAATAGAGTATAATTATGAATATCTCCAGTATTTACTTTTTATTTATTTAAGCCATTTCAGCCCATTTTTCGGTCATTTTAGTTTATCTTTAAGAATTTCATGTCAATCCTACATTCTCGCATTCATTCATTAAACGAGAGCACGCGACTAATGGCTATCGGCCTTGTTTTTTGATTTTGCAGAACATAATTAAGTATAAAAACAAAGTATCAATGTTAGGTATATTTCATCTCAAGAAGCCAATACCTTCAGACAGCCTGATCTGGTGGCACATGTATTATTACAGAGCCAATTTCCTATTGAATATTATATTGTACGCAATATCTATCTATCTATACACCTATAAATTCGTTTTTCTTTCGTGTGCATTGATATTCATATTAAAATCCCTCTTTTCTATTTATTTAAAAAGAAAATACAATTTTCTTATATATTGATTGTGGAAATGCATTCACTAGCAAAAGATCTAGCTAATTTGCATATGCTTTTAAACATTAATTTCAATTAATTCCCTATTAGTTTTTTCGGTTTTCTTATGGGGTGATCATCTTTAGTTAATTATTACGTGTAATTATATTCATGCAGATATTCTACATGATTTATACTTGCATAATATTTGCGTAAAATCTTTACAGTAAACAAAAAATTGTTTCCATATATATTCATGTATACGTATATATTTTTATTCAATCTATTAGTCTATCTATCTATAAAAGTGAAAGTGTCTGTGCGTCTGTCTGTGTACATTTCCCTATGCAATAACTCTGTCAATTTTAAGTCTACAGACTCAAAATTTGATGTACATGGTACTGAGATTTGGGAAAATCTTTGCGATCAGTTTTCAGCTGGAAACTTGTCTGTAAAAGGGCCAAAGTTCAACAATTTGACCTTTGAACTCTACCAAACTCCTCCGCCAATTTTGGGTATAAACAATTGAAATTTTAGATATAGGTTCCTTGGACATGGATCTAACGTAATAACTTGATTTGAGCCCAAAACAATAAGTTTTAAGGTGTCATAATAGGGGTCAACGTTAAAAAGAAATTTGACCTTTGCGGTCCTTACCAAATTACTCAGACAATTTCTGGTCTAAACATTTGAGATTTTACATAAAGGGTATTCAGAGATAGGACAAGCTTTTTAATCGGTTTGGGTCAAAAGTTTGAGCTACAAATATATAAATCTATGTATGTATGTATGTATGTTTGCATATCTGCCTAAAACTTTCGACAGAGACGACGGATTTTCACAAGATCAGTATTGTTTTGAAGCTCGACCCTTTAAACGACAAATACCAAAAAATTGGCTAAAAACATTAATTTCTTTCACCCTCAACTGGACAATTTTCTACAGGGAGGGGTCGCTTTTTTCGCCGATATTTTCGAAAGTCATCCCCTCTTTTCGATTGTCTAGCCTTACTTTAAACCTATGTCACTTTCGGTTTGGCAGTGGTCGTAACAGCAAAGACGTCACGTTTTTTTTCCCATTCTTTTCCTCCTTCGTGGTACGGGTTCGAGCCTGCCTTCCTACTACCACTATTTTTTCTTGCTTAACACACACCTCCAAACACCCGGGCAACGCCGGGAACCCATGCTAGTATAGCACCGATTTAAAAAATGACTTGGGTGTCATCAGCTAGAATCTAAACCAAAGCATTTAGCGCTCCAACCGCGTCTGCTACATATATAACTACCGAGAGATAGATAAAAGATTTAATATTAAGTGACTCGGAGAAATGAATTGAATTTGGGCATGCGCAGAAAGAAGTAAAAATATGTCGGCAAATTGAAATGAACAGTTTGCATTTCAACTTGCCGATATATGTCTGTAGACGTTATTCGTCCATCTAAACAAAGATTTTACTCGTTATAGACCATTGTGTATTGGTGTATGATTACTATTTCTTGTTAATTTCAATCTTATGTGACCAGTTGTTTAAGAGTTTATCGGTTAAATATTTACACGCATACATCTACTATTTTATTTATATAGATATACATTATGCTCACATATTACATGTCTGCCACATTCATTATGTTGAAATTAATGATGGGACGATTCCAATACAATTTCTAATTCTGGTAAAAAATTTCAGATTCTAATATAATTACTGATTCCGATTCCAATTCTTTTTTTAATTCTTTAAATATTTAGCTATAGAATTGTTGTTTTCTGGGGTTTTTTTTTAAATTTTCGAATCACCATATAATCCCATGCAACATATATATTACAAAGGGGGTCACTACTTATCAAGGCCCAGAGGCCACTCGAGGATAAGGGTTATTGAGTGCACAGTAGTCAATGGGATAATTTCTTAGCAATTGTTAGTAGTATAAATTTGGTAAATTGGATTATTTAATGGGACGGTTCATCAAGAATTTGTTTACGTTGGACTTGAAGACAACCAAATTGTGGTCAGCTGGAAAACAGACTAACGGTAGAGAGTGCCACAGGCATGCAGTTCTAAGAAAGAATCTTTGTTCATAAAATCTACGTTTCGGTTTAGGCACAGATAAAGAGTGGAGAAAATTATTGACAGTGGTTTAGTTAGACAGGTGTTTTTCATGAAAGATTGGCGAGGGGGGCATAAATTGGAGCTCAGACGAGCACTTGCCATGGAAATAACGATAAAGCAGAAACAGGATATAATAAATATAGAAAAATATTTGATTGGTCATTGACATTTACTTATTTATACACATGTAAAAAAAAGGCTTTCTTTTCATTAGTTACTATGCTGAGGTGGAGGGAAGGTGCCACTTCCTCCCTGAGATCATTCCACTTTCCCTTGATTTTTTTTACCTAATAATGTAAATGGGCATAAAATACCATGTTTTAATATTTGGTCTGATTTAACCGAGAATTGAACCACGATGTCCTGGCTCATAACGTCAAATGAGCCGGTAAAATATGTACCAAGATATAAATATTAGCAGTTATGTGAAAATTGAGCCTCCTCTCCCAACTGATTTTATAGCGAGTTCGGAAATTAAATATTATGCAATTAAAATTATTTGGTCTCATACGAATGTTGATGTTAAAGCAGACACCGTAAAAAGCCCTGATCTTCTATTATCAATAATGAGGCATTTTTTCAAGGAAAGGAGTATTTTTTTTTTTTCTTGTGTTTACTTGCCTCCTTGCAAAGGCAGATTAAACACAAGGTCGGGGGTTTTTAATGTGGGGTGGGGGGACCAGCTCCCCAAAAAGGGGCACTCTGGTTAATAAGAAAAATAAAAAAAATGTTTCAGTCATGAAGGATTTCTAATCCACTAACCGAGACCAAAAAAAAGCGAAGAGCAGCAGCATCCTGGCCCGAAGCCCGAAAACCTTTTTTTTTTTTTTTTTAATTTATTAAGAAAAGGACTATTAGTATTGATTTTATTTTATTTTTCCTTTTCGTGTATTGGTAGATTAAGAATGAGATGCAAATAAAACATGAATTATATACACATCTGCATATCTTCATATACACATCTGCATATCTTCAGGAATTAAAAACGATAAAAAAGGAAAATAAAATGCTATTAAAAAATTTTCCTACAGATTCTCTCGAGTTTGACTTTTTTTTTTTTTTTTTTTTAAATTTATATATTAAAAGAAAAACCCGACGTTGCTCAGGATTGAATGAGGATTACTACTATGTATTTTTTCACTATCTTCATAACAACCTGATTACTATCCCCTTCCTCCCGTTTCACCCTCTAATATAGCAGGAAGAAATGTTGAAAACTTTTCTGAATTAATGTTTAAATCGTTTAAATTCCATTGAAATCAGATATACGTATTTGAAGTTTTAAGACGGTGATGGGTCACTTAGAGGTGGGCAAACGTAGATATTCAATGCATAGAGATAACGTAGAAATTCAGGACCACGTTTGTTTTACCTGGAAAATTTTATGTAAATTTGAAAATTTTATACACATGATAAATATTTCATAAATCTTTAGAGAGTTATAGCCTCCTTTATAATGTTGTCATAGTCCTTTATATATATATATATATATATAATGTATTTAAGCTCCCCCCTCTTTGGGTTGAGCACTGTCGTAAATAATCTCACCTCTTACTTAATTGGCTGAAAAATGCGAGGCTCGCTGTTTGTTTATAAACAAGCGGTTAGAGCACTGTAAAAGTGGTGGACAAATGTTTGTTTAAATAGACATTTTGCAAGATAATTTATGGGCGCCGCTTCCGTGGGTTGATCGGTAGAACTGCTGACTGTCAACACGATGGTTCTAGGTTCAATCCTCGGCTTGGGAGAGGTGCTAGTCTAGCGGCACTGATGAGTTGTGATACAACGAAACAGAACTGTATGTCAATGATATATATATATATATATGTCATGGAATTGTTTTAACCTTGAAAACTATATAGAAAATGATAAAAAGATTATTTGAATTTTTTAGTCCTTCGTTGGAAAATTATTTTATCAGGAAGTCATTTAATCTTCTGCAATCGATTTGCTCTCTCGAATTCACAATAGTCCTTAGGATTCAGGGATCATCAGTTGCTTACCATTAAACACTATTTCGTGGTCCTGGATATGACCTTGAACTATATCCAATGGTGAGGCCCCGGCTTGCGGGCTTTGGGGAGTGTGGAGCAACCCCTTAATTCCCATTGCTCCCAGGTCCACTCTGACCCGGACTGGTAGTACCTGTTAGGGTTCCAACTATGGGTTAAATAGAAACCGACTTAAAAAAAAAACAAATATATTCTTTCATAAACTTTTCTTCAAAATCACTGGATTCGGCATTAAATAACCCGAAAAGGGTTGATAAGCCATAAAACAAAAACAACCAACCAACCAACACTATTTCGGGGATATTATATATAATTAGACGAATGGAACAGTTTTGCATAATTTTATGTCCCTACATGAAAATTAAAATTAAGATATAATGCTACTATGCCTTGTGTCTAGAATTCTTGTTCCAATTCTTATCGAAATCCATTACATGATTTTGATTCTAGAAAATGTCTAAAATTTAGGATTTAAGCCTAAAGAATTTCAAGAAGAAATTTAAATTCATGGAATCTTGCTTGATCGGTATCTAATGACTAGGGCTATGACAACAGTATATTCTTCTCATTGTTTTGACTCTCGAGTATATATCCAACACAATTAGACACTATTAATCAACCGAGAACCACATCACTCTACATAAAACATAATATATCAATGAAGATATACCTGAGAATCAAAACAAGGAAAAGAATATGCTGTTGTCATAGCCCTACTAATGACTACGAAAAAAATTTAATGCAAATCTGAAATATTTGAATTTTCAAATGAAACGTATATCGACAAAATTATTTTAGCTAAAAAACTCTTTAAAAAATAAAGATCGTCTGAGCCAGACTAAGTAACTAAACTTAAATTTAATCAACCTGCTCAGACGTGACGAATATCTTTATTTTTATAAGTTATGTTGCATTTATTCTTTCATCAATGACTAACAACAAAGACACTTCTAAAACGGCGGATCTTTTGGTTAAATAAAAGTTAGAAATGATAATTCTACAGATGAAAAAAGATAGGGATAATCTAGTACGAAAATGACAATGCATTATTTTTACCAGTTGAAACAATAAGTACGAGGTGGAACAATAAAATTGCCGCCATAGAAAAAACTACATGATTCAATTTCCATTTCATAAAAACCGGTTTTCTTTTTTGTTGTTGTTGCAGACCATCTACTAATTGGCCAGTTGTGTACAAGAGTGATAGGAGCCTTCTATCATGTCTGAAAGTAACACAATCTTCAACAAGCGAGATTGGAGATGCGCCACTGTACAACTCATGCTCTCTACCGATTCAAGTTATGACGACAGAACCGTTGCCAGCCCCCTCAAAATACAAATCCGGACGGTTCAACGCTTGAGGGCATAACTCAACAAAGTTTCTGGCCACGGTTATAGTCATTGGTGTGGTTTCAAGTGAGGGCCACATCATGCTACCTCACATTTTCAAAGTCGGATTGAAAGTCAACATCAAAGTGTATCTGGATGTGCTGAAGAGTGTGGTTATCCTCTAGTGTAAACAGGTGGCTGTTGGCAGACCCTGGGTGTGGCAACAGGATTCGCCATCAGCCCACAAGCCTAAAGAAGCTTGGCTTCAGAAAGAGTGCTATGACTTTGTACCCTTATCGTACTGGCCCTCCCTCCTCCCCCGACCTGAACCCGCTGGACTATTTCGTTTGGTCATACATCGTGAACATCACCAACATGACCTCCCACAACACCAAAGTCAGCCTGATCACCACCATCTACCAAGTATTCACCGAGCTCCCATTAGCGCTTGTGGAAAAAGCATGCTCCCAGTTTTGGACACGTATCAAGACAGTGGCTGAGGCTGAAGGCTGCTACATTGAATAGATATCTCAGCTCTACTACATAATCAAGTTACTTGAATTGATATTTCAATAAAAGTTTTAAAATAAAGCTGTACTGTTGTTTTCAATAGAGGGACACATTTATCCTTCCACTTGTACAAAGATAAAATTTATTTTTATAGAGCAGCATTGAATTTTAAATGTCTACTGGCTAGGAAGTGGGTGATCATTAAGCATTACATTTATGTACTATTCTAAAATCCAAAATCGTGTTTTTTTTTTTAATGAATAAATCAAATCTGTTCACCAAATAAGCCATGGAATTAAAAAATAATTATTATTTACTTGTTTTTTTACTTTTTAATTATTGCATTTTCACAGTTACTTTTCAACATACCCCTACACATGTTTTAGCTTTAGTTTGCAAATGCGTTCGATATACAAAAATAATATTTCAACTTATTAATAATTTGTTATGAGACAAAAATGCAATTATAATTATTCCTGCGAAGCCATAGGTCGGGGCTGCTAGTATATAAAATATAACTATCCACAGTCGTCTGTTTCATGATCTAAAACGGAAATTCAATATATATATATATATATATATATATATATATATATATATATATATATCTCGCAGTTGCACTTAGAGAGTAATACATCTAAAAATAATTTCTATATGGCTATAACTAATCATAAATGATATTTGATTCTGACTAGTTATATATAAATTATCAGTCTGTTCTTAGCAAAACAATAAACGAAAAAATTCAATCTATTTTTTTTTTCATATATATAACTAATGACTGTAGGTATTTACTAATTATTATAGTAACTAATTACGTCAGCCCCTTCAAGAAATTCGTTTCTTATCGTTGAGCACTTTCAGTTGAAATAAAGTAAGTCAATTTATCTTGCATGCGCAGATCATCATATAACGATTATATCACTCTGACAGACGTAAAAAATAAATGTTTAAATTTCAGCGATATTTCTCGCGGTTGACGGTGGCCTAATGGATTTGGTCCTTGCTAAGGGAGTCAGAGATGGCTTTGTTGCCGGGTTAGAATCTATCGACCGGTGTTAATCGTGACACCCTGCACTGATGATTCCCGAAAGGATAAAACACTAGTGTCTATAGGCATTTAATGATTATTATAGTAAATAACTATATATATGATGTCTGTAAAATCAGTGGGAGAGAACCCTAGTGGAGTACTTGATTATTAAGAAAATCTTTTAAGATAAGAGCGTAATATTTATTAATATATGTATTATGAAAGATCAGGGTAATATTACTATCGTCGGGTTCAAATGTGGGGAAGGGGCACATCACATGACCTTCCTTTGTGTAGACTCTTCTCAGTCACAAAACGGAGGTTGTGAGGAGTTCACAAGGACCGGATGTTCCTCTTTGTCCGTATCAGTGTTGTTCCGATCTTCTGTAATGCACACACGCACACAAAGAGTTTATTGAATAAATATAACGAAATAAATGCTGTGGGTGGGTTTTTAGTCATTGCAAAAATCGATCATAGTGAATGAAAGTAGAAGGGAACAGTTTTTTTTGTTGTTTTTTTAATTTATTGGAACAATATTATAAATTAGTAAACGAACTGAATTTTTGTTTGTCGTTACCAACGGTGTATGCAAGGAAAAACAACGAGAAATCGTGTTATGTTGACAAAAAGAAATGGAAGTGATTAAATTAAGGTTTAAAACTTATTTGCATTTTATTTGCATTTATTTAGACATGTTCTTAAAATGACATTAGTAAATTGAAAATCGGAGTGAGTGAAATTTTCATTAAGTAGCAGCCTTACTCGTTTAGAAAAAGATTTTTATTTATAACTAGCGTTGCCCGGGTATTTGGAGGTGTGTGTTAAAAAAAAAAAAACTTTGGCCGGATGTTTGGAGGTGTAAAAGAAAAAAAGTTCTAGTATGAAGTTAGGATTGAACACCTGAAGCCTTGTCGCGAAGGTGGAAACGAAAGGGGGGAAAAAACCCCGGATACCTAACCACCTCGGTCACGAGGGAGAGGAATTAATAACGCTGTTAAGCCAAGGTTTATAAAGCAAAATATACAGGTGCGAGGAAGTGGCGTGATATTTGACCTAGTTTTGCGCGGCAAGCCAGTAAATTTTTTCCCCACTCCATCATTCGTTTTTCAGGACGCGGCGAGTTGGTAAAAGTCGGGCAAATTAAATAGACAGGCGACCCCCGTTGTTAAGTCGTAGACATTATCATTTAGACGTGATATAAAAAGTTTTAAGAATGAGCGACCCCCCCCACCAGAAGGCCGACCAAAAAAGCCTTTGGCAGACATACACAAAATGCAAACATACATACATACACATTTTCGCTTTTATATATATAGATTACAACTAGAAATAAAATGTAGAATAACGAATTAAGAAATTAAATGAAGGGGTAATGTACGCAGCATTTTAAAACTTTCGTATTTATAACAAATACGAAAATGTAATTGGCTACTCGTTTCTGTCCATTAGCCAAGGATAAGCACAGATATCTATCGGGAAGGGGAGTGTGTCTTACTAAAAGACATCGAATCGGACATATGTAATCGATGAATTAATTTGAATTTTTTTGTTTTGTTTTGCTGAGAACACAGACTGATAATTTGTGTAGCCAGTCAGAATACAAATATCAGTTATAATTAGCCATAGCTATATAGAAATTATTTTTAGATGTATTACTTTTTAGGTCTAACTGCGATAATTTGACCGATTTAATTATATGTATAGGATACACGTGAATTAATTACTTATTTTGATTAAATTAAAAAGAAACTTTTAAAAGTCCAACACAAACAAATTCCTGATGAACCGCCCCCCCCCCAAGTAATGACACCTTACCAATTCTCCAATACTATTGCTACACTATCCCTTTGATTACTGTACATACAATAACCCTTATCCCTGAGTGGCCATTGGGCCTTGATAAGAGGTGAACGCCATGTAAAAAAAAAAAAAGCCACCTATGTTTATTATTCTAGTTTAAGGATGAAATCAAGAAGATCCAGATTTATATAAACACACACACACACACACACACACACACACACACACACACACACAACCTTTTATTTAAATAATCCAACATGATCTCTGCCTATGTCTATCCAAATTGCAAAGCATTGCAGAAAAAATTTGTAAAGCATTTCGGGAGTTGTCAAGCACTTCTGAACATATGTGTTCTTTAAGTTCAGTTAAATCACTAACTTCTCACTGATACATTTTTGTTTTGATAAACCCAATGTAAAAACAATTCAGGGGAGATAAATCTGGAAATCTTAGAGGGATAAGGTTTAACTAAAAATCATTGATTTAGAAAATCACTGTTAATGTAATCTTGAACAATTAAAGCCTAATACCATAGTGTACTCTCTTTAGACATGCTGTACATGAAACGTTAAAATTCGGTATAGCACGATTTAAAGATGGTTATCATAATTTAATACGAAATTTAGATAAAGCTTACAATTTCATCAAAATATGTAGTTACTTTATATATGAACCCTACACACGTGTATGTATTTCATTTACTTTAGTAGGACAGGTTATCTCAATATTCCATAAGAATCTTTCACTTAGTGATAAAGGTACCAAAATTGGCACAAATGGCATTCAGAACATAGATTTTTAAGAAAATAACGTTAGTCATCAGAAAATTCAAGATGGTGGCAGAAGCATACCTGACAAATTTCTAGTTTGGTGCTTGTATCACCAGGTGAAAAACTGTTTTAACAATCTGTCCCACTACTTAATCAATACATCTCAACACTTTACTGCAGATCCGATCGTTAGAAGCATAGTATATACTCCCATACATCTGTATATATTTGAATGCAAGTTTTAACTAGAAGCGAAACAAATTTAATTTTAGTTTTCAAATTCATTTTTTGAGGGGGTGCACGAATTCACACACACACA
>NC_136500.1:88447255-88574755 GCF_053919585.1 Euprymna scolopes
TTTTTTTTCACTATCTCCTCCTAAAAAGAACGCTGTTATTTTCATTATTTTGTGTTTTAAAAAAGTCACTTAAAACTTATACAGGTCAGTAGAAAAAAAAATTCAATATGTTCAGTGAAAGTTAGAGTATGTGTGTGTGTATATATGTTTTTTGATTTCTTATCTGTTAACTATACTGTATGATTACCAATTGGCGCTATTAAAAAAAAGCGAAAGCTCAGTCTATTGAAGTGTTTTAGACGTGCTTTTTTTTTCTTTTAGAATTTGTGGTTTGCCCACTTCCAGTCATTTTTTTTTTCTACACATTCTGTCGGATTTTATCATAATGCCAAATCTTATACACATAATGTACACACACATATTTACATGGTGTGTTGAAAGTAATTACCAATCATTAAGTGCTTATGAAGGTGACTAAGTAGTTAACATGGACTGGAAACCTGGCTGTGCCAAGTTCAAATTCTTCCATAGAAACACTTTCATTGAACCTACACTTGGCCTTGTGTCTGACCTTCTGGAAAGGAGGTAGATTAAATAATTCATCACTCCTACAAAAATATCATAAGGTTTAAAGCACGGCGTTTTATCTAGATTTCAACATGGCTACCAGCATTTGTCACCAGCTTCTCAAGCCATCAAATGATTTCACAAGTAACTCATTTTTTTCTGCTATTAAGTTATCACTTAAGACTAAAAACAAATCAAAGATCAGGATTAATAATATGGATACATTGACAGCTTAATAACGACGAATATGAGAAGATGAAATTTTCACCTACCACTCACTTTAAACAACAGCCGACTGTAAAAAACCTGTTTTTAACGTACAATTTATTCATATAATTAACCCTTATCCTTTTTTTTTTTGTCGTAATAAACGGTGACGTATGGATAAAAAAAAAGGTTGTGAAATCAATTTATATGGATTCCAGGCTAGTGGCGAATGCTGGCGCTCATACTGGATTCTAAAAAACTATGCTATGCACCTTTTTATTTTATTTCTTTCTTGCATTATATTTTAGCAATGAATGATGAGCACTTAATAAGAATTACTTTCCACACGTTGTATATATATATATATATATATATAAAATTTTCAGAATGAGAGAGAGAGTATATATTTCCACAGCCAGCGGCGCAGCTCACAAGAGCCTTGACAGTCAACAAACCGGAAGTTCAAGACTTGAGATTCGCCCTCATTTGGAGTCATCAATTAGACATATCTGGACTCGTGTCTGGCTATGAAAATAACTATATAAATTATTTCCACAGTCAAATAACAGCGGTCATGGTTCCTGTGAGCTGTGACGTAGTTTGACTGTGGAAAAAATTACATAATCTTTCACATTCTGAAAATGATATGTGTGTGTGTGTGTGTGTAGAAGATAACAGCAAATATATGACAGTATAGCATAAAGATGACGATAATAGCTTATTTGTAAAAAGTATTATATATATATATGTTCCTTAAATGTATCTTATATGTATGTGTGTGTGTGTGTGTGTGTGTGTCTATGTATAGTTTTACATATTTTGTATAGATATTATATAATTGAAATCACACGGGGAAAGGACTACATTATATATAATATATATTCTCAATGTACACCTATAAGTTCCAAGTTGTGGGTGTATACTTTTTGTTTGCACAAAGACGAGCGTCGTAAATTGATAGCAACCTCTTTGAGTATATTTAAATGCGTTTTCGAACGTGCTCTGTGCAAAATAGAGAAAATATGTTTGATATAATATTCATACAAAATATGTAAAACTACACACTATATATATTTATAGAAGATATATTTTTGAAACATTATATATATATATATATATATATATATATATATATAATTCTATATGACGTTTCGGTATATTATATGCCTTCTTTAGACACGTACAAGTCAAGTGAAAAACCGAAGAAAGTAATACGAAAATCTTTTTTCATTCTTTTCTCTTCCCTGTTTATTGTCTTTCCTTATTCACTTGTAATGCTTGTTTCGATATCAAACCATTTTTCCGTTGACTTTTGCATATCTGAAAATGGCATGTAATTTGTCGAAACGTCGTATTTAACGAATAAAGCTTTCCACATATAATGGTTTTCTAGTCATCTTAATACTATATGCATACATATATATATGCAGACATATATATATGCACACATTTATATGTATGTATACAAATATATACACATATATAGATACAAATATGCACACAATACATATATCTAAGCATATACATACAGATATATATATATATATATATATATATATATATATAACCGCATATGTGTGTATTCACATGTATTAATACATATTTATATCAACATGAGTATATGCATATATGTCTGTGTGTGTATATATATATATATATATATATATATATATATATATATATATATATATATATAATGTCAGGCTGAAAAAGAAAATGAGACAGTTTAGATACATTTTAAAAATAATAATTTAATAACCTCTTGCGTTTTTGTTTTACCTGTGATCCACATTTCAATTTAAATAAAATCTGTTTTACGATTTGAAAATTTATATATATATATATATATATATATATATATATATATATATATATATATATATATATATAAAAAGCTGTGTCTTTTGCTTGCGTGAATTGACACTTTGATTAGCATAAAGTTGATTTTGGCATAAATCTGACTTCTTGACTTTCAAAAGAACATTTCTCAACATTGTCATGCGAAGAATTACAGAAAAGAGCTTTTTTTTTTTTTTTTTTTTAAACTGATACTTGAATCAATTATACCATGTAAATCAGGGGTTCTCAACCGAGGTTCATAGAGATTTCTGAAGGGCCATGAAAAATAAAATAATTCTATGTTTTTATTTATATTGTTTTGTTTAATAGATATTAGTGTTTTCAATTTTCAAGCTTTGTTTTTGATTTTCTGTTACATAACAAAATTGATAGTTTTTGCTTATATATAAAAAAAAAACCAACATTATACGTAAAAAAGTTCGTACTTGTCCAGAATCCACCCTATAGAAAAACAAAAATAAAGAAAACCATTTATGATGTACGCATCCCTAACGGAAAGAAAATATTGTGCACAAAAAAAAAAAAAAAATGATCAAGAAGTTTTATTTTTAAATAAGAAAATCACATTTTATGATTAAACTATGGGCGACGGTCTCGTGACGCCATCCTGAAAACCGTCTGAAGGAACAAGGAAGATAACTCCAAATAATTCAAACTTGCAAGATATTAGAAAACCATTTTTAACATTGGGAGAGGGAGGGGGTCATTGGAAAAATTTAAATCCACTAAAAAAGTTTTTTTTATAAAAATAAAACTACATAATCCATTTATGTGATTTTTTTTCTTTCCGTCATGGGTATGTATATAATAAAGATATTTTTCTTTTTTTTCTTTTTTTTTTCATTGGGGTGAGTTTTGGACAAGCTCTAGGAATTTTATATATGGGATCCATATATGGAAAATTAGTTTTCAGGAGGGTCTAGAAGCATAAACCATGTTACCTAACCTTTATCTATATTTTGCCTGTTTTTTTTTGTTTTTTTTTTTGAGCGAATCAACTTTGTATTGTGCGTTTTTTTTTTTACTAAATATATTTTTATATTTCATATTAATAAAACTGTCTGATCATGTTTTGTGTATGTGTTTCTCGCTTCTAAGTGACTTACACATGTTGATAATTCTGCAGTTTATCATCTAAAATGGCAGACAACTGTGACATTAATTGATCGTCTGCTATTTTAAAGGGTTATATTTCCCTATATTTTGGATCCATTTATATAAAAAAAAACAAAAAAAACACGGATTTTATTTTCACAATAAAATTTAAAAAAAAAAAGGATTCTAGTAGTAAATTGCTTTTTCTTCATATATAAATAGAATTCCGAAATAGAACCCTTTAAAATAGCAGATGATTAATTGATGTCAATTTTCCGCCATTTTGGATGAAAAACAACAAAATTACTCATATTATTCAGTTTGATAAGTAATCGCTTATTTATTGAAATTAAAAACGTAAAGTACCCAAAATACCCATTTTTAATTCTATTTTTAAAAATGGGTGCAACTACACTATAATAGTAAATTTCGAAATTTTTAATATTGAATTGCAAGTCAAACCAATGGTATCTATTTCATGATTAATTACAGTAATGAATGTATCCAATAAGTACGAAAACGATAAGGCAGAAAAAAACTATTATAGAAAACATTTTTTTTTGATAAAAATTAACGAAAATAAAATATTTGACTAAACAAAAAAAGAGTTGCTAAGGGAGGTAAATAGGGTGTAACTATTATCAATTTTGTTAATAAAATGTGCGTTTTGCTTTGCTTTTAGCATAACTGAGTTATTTCCCTTGCTATTATTCCCTTTTAGCATAACTGAGTTATTTCCCTTACTATTATTCCCTTCCCAAAGAAATATGGCGACGTTTTTTGTTTTTTTTACGATAAAGATCGAAACTCGTGTTGTGTTTTTTTTTTAATAATGCTGTAATATTTAATTACTTCTAACATGCTAATTAAGTAGATATTGCTTTTAGTTGAAATTCACAGAAAAAGTCAGTAGATAGCAGTTTTTATCGATGTTTTCCAAATTTCGTTATTATAATGTAGTTGCAAGCAAAATTTAATTACAAAATAAAATCTATTAAAATGCATTTTCATTTTTTTTGTAACTTGAATTGAGATTTTTTTGTTTGATTTTAAAGTGAATGAACTTTGTTTTTGCCTGATAAAAAAAAGATTGTAACTATAATTAAAAAGAAAACAAACAATAAGAAGGAGGAATAAGAAAAGGGAAAATAATTTCTATTTTAATAAAACTGTTTGGCCACTTCTATGTCTGCTGTGTATGCGTTTTTCGCCTCTACGTTACTTGCTATAATTTGCTTTTTTGTCGAGATAAAAAAAAATGCAATCACGTAAGATACTCAAAATATCTTTTTGAAAATTCTTTTTAAGAAATTTAATTATGAAATTAAATCCACCAGAATGCATTCCGATTTCTTACTAAATAATCCAGCTATTTTAATCTGTGTTTAGTAGTTGAAAAAAAAAAGAGGATTGTCAAGTATTTTCAACAGAAAAAAAAATAGGGTGAAAGAAACAAATATTCAACAAATAAGTGTTACCGAGAATAAGAAATTTTAATGTCCTATTAATATGCATATGTTTTTTTTTTTTTTGTAACTGTTTTTAAGTATTTGTTTTATTTTAATTTCTATCGGTATCCAACAGCTGGTTAAAAAAAAAAAAAACCATTTCTACCACGTATCGACCACATTATATCGGCTGTTCATTATCGTGCAAAGTATTTGTAAATAAAGAACATTTTAAAAACAGTTTCAATAAGTTAAAATATACAGATCTGACAAAAACTAGATATTTGACCAATTGGTGAAGGTTATTAGTAATATTTTTTACTTAATTTTCGATTTTCACTTGTTAGACTGTCAGGATATTATGTTACCGCTCCTTTGCTTATGTTAGAACGAAGACAATCATGACTATGCCTGTCGACAACGACAGAAACGTGACCGACGTGCTAGAAATAGCAACGATTTTTCTTTCAACATAGAAAAATACACAAAAAATATTTTTCGCAAACTAAATTAAAAGAAACAAGTGTATGTATGTATGTATATATATATATATATATATATATATATATATATATATATACTAGCAAAAGTACCCGTCGTTGACTGGGTTCAAAAACATCCTACAGAAAATGGACTCTGGTTTATGAAAGTATGATAGGTTATGAAAAGGAAGGGTTGTAAAGAGATAGTTTCGAATTTGGAGGTATCAAAACCAAAGCAAAATATGATGAAAGTAAAAATAAAATAGATAAACCCCATAATTTATTATACCATACCTGTTCACATTGAAACACTTTTCACAATATTTTGTGGATCTATATTAAAAAAACCTTGTTAAACTTTATGACATATTTCTATTCTATGGAGATCAGGCGCGAACGAACACCCCATAATTTTATTATACCGTATTTCTTCAAACTGAAACATAATTATCACAGATAAATATGAAAAGTCTTTATTAAAGTTTGCGCCTATTTCCATTCTATGGAGACCAGGCGCGAACGCAGACCCCACAATTTTATTATACCATCCCTATTTAAGTTAGGAATACTTTGATAAGTATGTTTTATGTACATCTAAATAAAAACCCTTGTAAACGTTTTTTTTTTCATTTTTTATTTCCATACTTTGGGGGCCAGGCGCAAACGCAGACCCCACAATTTTTATGAACCACCGTTCTGCCAGATCAAACATACCCATTCCTGATCCTCGATACATCTCTCATTTTTAAAAACTGATTACATATAGTCAACCATATAGAAGTCAATTCGTGACCAGACACACACACACACACACACACACACACACACACACACACACACACACACACACGTTCAGCTTTATATATATATATATATATAGGCAATAAACACTACAGACTTTTTTTGCTGTAAGAAATTCGGCCTGAAATTAATTTATTTGTTTAAGGAACCAATTCTTGTAAAAAAAAAATGGACGACTTCTTTAGCGAAATCTCCAGAACGGCTTGGAAACAAGGAGCCTCCCAAATCCAGATTTTGATGCGCCCTAGTCGACAAGCTAGCAGTAGTTCAAACAACCCGTTTCAGAGCTAACAACCAAACTATTTAATGTGATTCAAACCATCCTTTACGAATGACTCACAAACTACTTGAATGTGATACAAACTCCACTCTCTACAGCTGCCTACCTCCTAGGACTCCCCTTCCAGCAGCTTCAGCTCACTCCTGCAGCTTCAAGCGGCTTCAGCTCACTTCTGCAGCTTCCAGCGGCTCCAACTCATTCCTGTAGCTTCCTGCGATTTCAACAGCCTCCAGCTCACTTCTGCAGCTTCCAGTGACTTCAACCAAGGGTGTAGCCAGCTGTACTTTCCATGCTCTTTGGACCTCTTCCCCCATGAGAAGTCGACCAAAATTTTTCCCCTAATTTAAAGCGCCTGTAGAGCAGCCAGAGATAGGCAGGCATTTGTCTTGTAAATAATTTGCCTGCTAATGGAGGAATTATTTGCTGCTTGTGAATAGATTTTGCCTGCCATTTCACAATAACGCCTTGAAGTTTACCTACCTATACGGGGATTTTGCAGGGTTGGATTCGTTTCGTTTTGTTCAAAATATTCACTAATTTATTTATTTACTTTTTGTACGAAAACGAAACGAAACATTTGTATCGTTTCGTTTTGCTTCATACATCTAAAAGTATTTAATTACAATCAGAATTTGGTAAAACGTACCAAGGCTTAACAACGAAAACTATGAAACCTGAAAAGTTATGCTGAGGACAATCCCAAAATTGTTTTTATTAATAAGGTTGAGTAATACGTCAAGTAATTACATAAAGTTTCACAAATAATCAAAATATTTAAATTTCACGTTATAAGAACATTTACTGAAACGAATGTAAAATTTGTGTTTGGAAAGTTTGGGCCCCCTCTCTTTGGTCCTTCCTGGCTACGCCCTTGACTCCAGCAGACTCCAGTTCATTCCTGCAGCTTCCAGCCACCAGCTTCATTGACCCTTGATGTCCGCCCTCCAGTTCCAGTGCTCGTCGACGTCCAGCTACCACTTTCCAGCGCCCACTAACTTCCACCGGCCCGTTCCAGTACCTACTGACATCCGGTTACCAGTTTCAGTGTTTGTCGACGTCCAGTATCCTATTGACGTCCGGCTACCAGTTTTCCAATATCAGATCCCATTTACACGACCAGAACGCAATCCTACCTCAGGGACGCACAAATGTCAACCCCGTGAGACGCCTGTTCTCACTCTAAATCCTGATTTACGATCGTCATTGTCATACGATTTACCGTTTTCTCTTGGGGAAAGAAAACACGATATCTATCATCTTCATCTTTGCTTTTGCCGTATACTTTCTTTCACTGTCTACTTTCTTAGTTGTACAGTCAATTAGCATCTTCACCTTTCGAGGCTCTGCAACAAGACATACAGCATCGAATCTTCACTTCAAGTAGCGAATGACAGACATTCTGAATATCATTTTTTCAAGACTATGTAAATAGCGATAGAAAATCAGAAAAACAAAACAAACAAACTTAAAACAATTCCAATAGAAGATTAAATTTTATTTAGTTTGGTAACAGTTATTTCTTGACCATTTTTTATTTTTTTTATTTTTTAGTATTCCACCTTAACTATTTTTTCGTTGGAAATTTTTGACAATCGCCGAAAAAAAAAAAAAAAAAAGAAGTTAATTACTTTGTGAGTCTTTAGAAGCATTGAATAAAAAGTCATTTAAACTGGCTTTGAAAGTTCATAGCAAATCCTCATGCATTTAAAATTAAGTTTTGAAAGCGTTTTGCATTCAACAATTGTACAGAGCTTATAGCACCATTACCTAAATAAAAATTAGTCATGGTTTTATAATAATTTGATTCAATTATTAATTTAATGACAAAACTATATCATAAATTAAATTTTCAAAATTTTATTAAAAATAATTTGGAAAAAAAAAGAAGAAAAAAAAGCGAAAAAAAAATGTAAAAGTAAACATTAAAGATTCCTGGGCAGTTCCGGGTAGGAACAGCTCATACTTTCCTCTGCCTTGACTGAAAACAGTTTAATATTTTGTTAAAGTTTTAAAAGAACCAGACGATTTGCATGGTTAAAAAATCTAATCTGCCTAATTATTAATATATTAATATGCTAATTAAAAGCAAAATAATAATAATAATAATAATTTTGTTTAGTCTTCACATTCCACGAATGATACTTCTGAAAAAGGGAGAAGAATTGCTGTTTCTGGGTCGGAATCTATATAGGAAACATTTATCGTTGGCTAATTTTCGATCTTGAGGTATTTTTTGGTACTAGTGAAATTTATGGACCTTGCTATTTTTTCTAGATACCATTTTCAAGTTAAATTCAATTTTTACAGTATCGTAGTAGGCGAGGGAGCCAACCTCCGGCCTTCTTTGCCCGGGAACAAAGATAAAGTAATTAGGTTTGGTCAATGTGGGGGAAACCTTTCATATCAGACAATTGCTAATTACTTGGATCCTGTCAAAGTACCCCCTTGGGGGAGCTGGTTTTCCCCTCACAGTAAAAACGACCTTGTGTCTAATTTGCTCTCGTGGGAAAGCAAATAAATATCTTTAATTTTTACGATATCTTTTAATTAGATGAAAGTACAGGATAGTTTAAAAGCCCTCCTTCCCATGTTAAGAGTAGCTTTCGAAATAATAACGTTTTTATTTCAGCACGGTCAGTAAACTGCACGAGTACTTTTCTTTTCTAATTTTCAGGTGGCTTCATGCCTACTCTGGAGCGATTTTTCAAAACAAAAAACATATTTTTTCAAGAAGTTTTTTTTTTTTTCTTTTTTTTTTTTTTTTAAGAACATTGACTCAGCTCGTACCCCCCCCAAAAAAAAACACTTTTTATATTTGGTTTATATTCTATGTTAGCCTATAACCTTCATACATTTAGGTCCCCAATTTAAAATTTCCATGTCCACAAAGAAATCACCAACATCGCCATGTAAACATGCCTGACAACGAAGTTTATCGTGTTGACTGGATTTGGTTGGTTGTTTTTGTTTTACGGCATATCAACCATTTTCGGGTTATTTAATGCCGAATCCAAAGATTTTGAAGAAAAAAATTTTTTAATAGAATATATTTGTTGTTTTCACATCGGTTTCTATTTAACCCATGGTTGGGACCCTAACAAGTACTACCACTCCGGGTCAGAGTGGACCTGGGAGTAATGGTAATTAAAGGGTGGCTCCACACTCCCCAAAGCCCACAAGCTGGGGCCTCACCACTGGATATAGTTTAAGGTCATATCCAGGACCCCCATTGAGGGACTTTTACCCTCTGCAGGGGGGGGGGCAGTCGGCGTATTCTAATGCCCCACTGACAGGGCCGTGTTGACTGGAAAATTCGAACATATTGTAGTATAGAAAACAAAACGAAAAAGTGGTAAGAAAGTAAATATATAACAAATGTGACCAAAGGCAAGATAAATCACTCTCCTACCTACCTAGATACTTTTGTGGGGTTAAATTATGTTAAAGCATGTATTTATTTTGAAACACAAGTAGTGTCGAGTGATTAAGTACGAGAACAAAATGGCTAACATGAGACAGTCATCTGAGGAATCTCGATAATCGCTCAAACATCGAAAATTAAACAAAATGCACCGACGGGCTTTATGCTAGTTTAATTTTTAATGACACAGTGACGTTTATTGGATGGGTTTCTATCAGTATTTTGTTTAATTTTTGAGCGATTATCGAGACTTAGCAGATGATGGTCTCATGTCAACCATTTCGTTAGCATTCTAACTTAAGCAGTTGACACTGCTTGTGTTTCGAGATAAATAAACGTTTTAAAATAAGTTTTGCCTTTGGTAATATTTAATTCTTATATATGTGCTTTCTTAGCACTTTTTCGTTTTGTTGTCTGTATTATAAAATGCCGGTAAATCCAAATGTGAATTTGAAAGCTTTAAAAGTAATTTCTACCTGGGAAACATGTGTATAGTCGGAGATAGAACTGGGGGGTGGGTATAGTCAAGATTGTCTGCGCTTCTTGACTTCCGGTTTTTACGACATTCTTGGATGGCAGTGACAAAGAAGATATAGTCCATTCTGATCGATGATTATCTTTATGAACGCAAAACCCATGTTTTTCCCGTCTTACAAATGGCTTTCTTGTCGGCTTGACCCTGTCTAATTATCCAGCCAAATGGACAGCAGAAACCGGAAGTGAAAAGAGGAGACAATCTTGACTATTGCCACGAGATGTTTATGTTAAAGTAGTTATTGCCCTGGAATTTTAGTACTTTTATATTTGTTTTTTTTTTTTTCTTTGTTGTTCTATCAAGATTGCATAAACATTTTTATGTTATATTTGGTTTTGTTTTTGTGTTTTATTTTTATAAGTAATAAGAAGCGCAAAGCAAGAGATTCCAAGTCCGTATGCAGGCTGATAGAGAGAGAATGCTGATTATGCGACAAATGCAGGGATGGAAAAATGCGCAACATTTTGTCAGCGTTGTGTGCGATGAGCCTTGAAATAAGATTTGTTTTACTTTCGATTTAGTTTATGCTGTTGCACTTTTCATCTCGATAAAAATTGGATTAATAGTATAAAAACAGTGCGAGAAAAACACACACACACACGAAGTTGTCTCATAATTTTATCAATTTTAAGGAAAGCAGAAACTGGAGCTTGAGTTCACTTTTGTAACTCTTTCTTTCCCTGTCTTTCTTTTAGTCCTCACATTCCATGAGCAATGTTTTTGATAAAACGAGAAAAATTGCTGTTTTCTGATTGTAATCTGTATATCTAACACATAGTTGGCTGGGTTTTTTCTTTGAAGTAGTATTTTTTTAGCTTGTTATATCAAGTGGCGTCATGCTTTGTCTGGAGTGATTTTCATATATATATATCTATTATATCTATAAAAGTGAACGTGTCTGTCTGTCTGTCTGTCTGTCTGTGTACATTTCCCTACGCAATAACTCTGTCAATTTTTAGTCTATAGACTCGAAATTTGAAATACCGGGTACTGAGATTTGGGAAAATCGATGTGACGGGTGTCAGCCAGAAATTTGGCTGTTAAGGGGTCAAATTTCAACGATTTGACCTTTAAGAACTCTACCAAACTCCTCCGACAATTTTGGGTCTAGACACCTGAAATTTTAGATTTAGGTTCCTTGAACATGGATCTAACTTAATAAAGTGATTTGAGCCCGAAACAATAAATTTTAAGGGGTCGTAATAGGGGTCAAAGTTTTAAAAAATTAACCATTTTTTTTTTTTTTTTTGCTTTTTTTGCACAGCATACACCTCCAAACACCCGAGCAACGCCGGGCACCCCTGCTAGTATATATATATATATATATATATATATATATATATATATATATATAAGGAAAAGAAATCAAGACTGTATATTAAAAATTTACCAGGAAGTTTATTGTTCGATAGAATACTAAAAAAAAAGTTAAGAAATATATATATATACATACATACTTTTTATTTGTTTTACATAAGCATTTATATGTATTTACACATTCTTGAGCAATATCGCCTGAAGATGTTACTGGCGGATCGAAACATGCTCATGATTGTGTAGCTACATATAATTGCTTCTGTAAAACAAATAGAAAATACATCTTGCCTAACTTCGGTATTGAGCACTCTTGTATGGACCTTGTTAAAACTGCATTGGTCGCTTTAGCCCTGAAAAATATTAACCTGAAATAATTTGTTTTACTGCCCTAACTCTTCTTGTCTCTCCCACTAATAGACTCAGAAAATAAAACCGCCTAGACAGATTGAACTGGCTTCCTCCAAAGAAATATTAAATTCACAAGCGGTCCCCAGCTGCATGTATATCCCAGTCCAAAGAGGTAATAACGTTATGTTCTTGCATACAGTGCCTAGTATTCTTAAATGGTCACTTATTTAGTACTGACCATGCTCAACGTTGCTTAACTTCAGTGATCTAACAAGAACCTGTGTGCCAACGTGATTATGTCGTATATAATATGTGGTCTGAAAAAATCTGAAATGTTGAAAAACTCTCAGAATTAGTGTGCTATACATATGGTTTGAATTTCATTAAAATTGGGTATTTGAAGTTTTAAAAGGAGCTACTCTCCCAATGAGTCACTTAATGGTGGAAGCATGTAGATATTCGGCATATAATGGATAATAGAGAATAATATTGAGATTCAGGGGTCACTTGCAGTGTCTTCTCTGGAGAATTTTGTATATATAGTATAACTTACCTAAAAGATATATTTTAAATTTTCATAGGGTAAGGGTTATGCCCTCATGGCTTAGAGATTTGAGAACACTTCCATTGTCTTCCTCGGTAAACATAAGAACACACTTTTAGATTTGACGTAAATTCTTCAAACTTTTTGTTCTATAGAAAATACACACACACATACGAGGGGTGTGCAATAAGTAATGCCCCTGACTCACTTACAGTTGTCTGATCTGGCTGAAATTTTGCATGTGCAATGATTTATATCTCTACGGGTTATGTAGCAAAGTACAGCTCTGAACTAATTGTGGTTTCTGTTTTACAGGTGTTTGAACTGAGTCAGGTGTGAAATGGAGCCTGTTGAATGTCGAGCAGTCATCCCGTTTTTGTATTTGAAAGGACGCACACCACAGGAGACTTTTGATGAAATGAAAGAAACTTATGGCGATAATGCCTATCATATGACCTTGTAAAATGCTGGCATCGTGAATCAAACATGGCCGGAAGTTTGTGCAAACAGCTCCCAGACCTGGTCGACATCCTTCTGCCATTGATGAGGCATCTGTCCGTCAAGTTGAGGCTGCCATTTTATTAGATCGGCGCATTACTATTCGCCAAATAGCCCAAGATGTCAAGATTAGTACAGGGTCTGTGGAAACTATCATTCATGACCATTTGCATATGCATAAGATGTCTGCCAGATGGATTCCCAGGTTGCTCACACCATTCCAGAAGCGAGAACGTGTAGAGTGCTCGAGGATGAATTTGGAGATGTGCCAAGAAGATGAGTCAAAGTTTTTTAAAAGACTGATTACACAAGATGAAACGTGGGTCCATCACTATGATCCAGAGACCAAAGCCCAGTCAATGCAATGGATGCACTTGGACTCACCACCTCCAAAGAAGGCAAGGATGCAGCCCTCCGCTGGCAAGGTCATGCTCACAGTCTTCTGGGACCAGGACGAAGTAGTGATGACAGATTTCCTGGCAAAGGGTACCACAATTACAGGAGCCTATTATGCTTCACTTTTGAGGAAATTAAGGGAAGCTATCAAAATCAAGTGGCGGGGCAAGATCAGCAAAGGTACCCTCCTCCTGCCTGCAAGACAAGACAATGCTCCGGTCCACAACTCGCATGCCACCAGATCAGAAGCGTGGGCGTGTGGTTATGAAATCCTTCCCCATCCTCCCTATTCTCCTGACTTTGCACCCTTTGACTTTCACTTCTTCCCAGCTATGAAGTTGCTTTTGAAAGGAAAGCGTTTCCCAGATGATGCAGCCTTGATTTCTGAAGTCACGTCGTGGTTGGAGGACCAACCTGGAGTGTTCTACAAAAACGGTCTCCAGAGCTGCATCAAACGATGGGAGAAATGCATAACTCTGGGTGGTTCCTATGTAGAGAAAGAGTAATAACTGTGCCAAGTTTCGTTGTGCTATTCCTATGGGAAGTGGGCAGGGGCATTACTTATTGCACGCCCCTTGTACACATACATGCACACAGATATTGAGTTTTATAGAAAGAGATTTCAGTACATATTCGATAAAAAGTAAATAAGAAATAATTCAGTGTGTATTATTGAAGTTACGTATAAGCGAGAAACACGAATACACAATGCAATTTCTGATAATGCTATTAAGAGATTCGCCCTCGTTTCAAGGAGATTAGAAAACTCTGTGCTAAATTGTCTAAAAGTGGAAGTTCATTCTACCATAGGATAGTATAGAAAATGTCTAAAATAATATGCATTTTTGAGGATTACTGTTCTCATTTTGAATGTGATTTGCATGTTTCGGCCAATGTAAGCTCTGAACATCAAGCGCATCTTGTCAAACTCAGAAATCTGTACGCAGTTTCAAATGAAACCGTTTAGATAATCCAAGGGGTTAGTTTGCTCGCATTCTGTCACCCATGATTCGGGTAGAAGTCTTAAGAGATTCATCATTCTATTCTTAGTATCGCCCATACTGAGGATTGAACCTTCAACCTTTAGAAGACTGTCATTTAGAACCGATTATTACTTAGCATTTTCGTCCAATGCATCATAATTCTGGAGATTAAATGGTCAATCCTCAGTATGGGTGATACTAAGAATACAATGATGAATTACTTGAGACATATCTAGTCATGGTTGACGGAACAAGACCAAACTACCTCCATGGATGAGATAAAAGGTCCCGTTCAAAATTCCCTACGAAATTTAAGTTCGACAAGATGTGGCTGAAAAGTTACATCGGTTAAAACGTTATGGGATAACATTCAAGATGAGAACAGTAGTCCGATTAATTCCCATTATAAATCCTCATCTCAAAAATTCCGGAACATAACCTAAATAGTATTTGTACATGACAAAAAAGACCTTCGTACATTTCCTGTTTTAAGAAAAAGCAAAACAATTCAATGGATAGAATGACGTCATCAAAGTACAAACATTTTTCCCACTCGTTCAAGAAATTTATCCAAATGAGACAACTGTAGATGGACCAAAGAAAAAATTGTTTTAAACCGAAATCTACGAGAAAACTCACTTTATATCTTTCCATATATACGGTAATTGCATCATAATCCACACACTAGGAGTTCTCACACAGGTCATCACCAGCAATCACTCATGGCAATAACCTGTGATGTTCCCTGGAGTCTGAGTGACAGCAAGTCTCCCAGATTTCCAGTGCTCTCTACCTCTTTTGATAACCAGTACAGATGATTTCACATTATCACAACAGCCACTTACCTCACTGGTAGCGGCCATTGGTATTCCCTGGGGTTTGGGTGGCAAAAAAAAAACCTCCCCAAGGTTCCAGTGGTCTGTGCACTTTTCCAGTGAAAGTCTGGTTAGTGCTCTCTCTTCTCGGTCATTCTAGACCTTTCACAACTTTTTGGTGTGGCGCCATCTTATGTAGACACCATCATTTTTTTTTTTTTTTTTTTTTTATACCTTAGGAGAGTGTGGGGGGTGCTTAGCTAAAATTTTACGGTTTTGGTTTTCTTAATTCTTTGTGATAGTATTCTGTTTTTTCATTTTATTTCTATTGCACTATTAAAAGTTACTGGGTTTATGTGGGTTGGTTTCCACATTCTAAGATTTTCCTTAAGATTTCTAGCCGTTTTCATTATTGCTTTCCGTTGTGTCTTCTCAGCTTTCCCCCGATTCTAATTATTATTATTTACTCACCAGTTACACAGATCATCATTATAGATTGTTCACTGGCAATAACTGGTGGTGTTCCCTGGAGGCTGGGTGACAACAAGTCTCACCAGGTTTCCAGAACTCTCCACCTCTTTCTGTGCCCTCTGAAAATATATTTGCGTCATTGCAACAGCCGCTTACCATCGATTTCTTGCTGGAAATGACCATTAGACGTCACTGGAATTTGGGTGGCAATAAGCCACCCAAATTCAAAGTCCTACTCTTCGCACTCATCAAGTAATGGCCTGGTTAGTGCTTCCTCTCTTTAATCTTTCCATCCTCCTTGACCCTTCTCGACTATTTGGCGTGATGCCAGTCGATGCCGACAGTAGAATTTTTTTCTTTCTTTTTTTTTTTTGAGAGAGAGAGGTGGGGTCGAGGTAAACTTAGAATTTTGCGGTTTCAGTTTTCTTGGTGTTTCTCTATCCTTTTGTTTTTTTTTAAATTAAAAGTTTTCAATATTACTGTGCTGTTACTACTACTACTACTACCACTACTACTAAATATAAATATTTTCTTTCGTTTAAGTAAGATTTAAGCCATACGAAAATGACAAGATTAAATAGATTTTTAAAATTTGCACAAATGTTGCATGAACACGTTTCGACCAACCATGTAATTTTATCAAAAAGACGATATGAAGTAGTTCAAATATATATTTTTTAAAGATCGTGACATGCTGAACATATTAGTGTTAAAATCAATTTAGTCTTGCGCATAAAATAGGAAAAAGAAACGAGTGTGTGTGTGTAGTAATAAATAGTGATATTTACATCTGGAAATAAAAATGGATGTAAGGCTCCTGAAATTCGTACTTGAATTGTCAGCAAGAACCCGTGGCACAGTGGATAGAATACTTGATAAAATTCAGTTGTAAAAATTACATTCCTGGAGATTGAAGGCTCAATCCTCAGTGCAAGAAACCTAAAAATACAATTGCAAATGACTCAGGATTTCTACCCACTCATGGCTAACGGAACGAAAACATGCTACCCATGTGGATCAAAAAAAAAAAAAAAAAGGTTCCATTCAAAATTTCATGCAGATTCTTGAATCGAACAGAAATATTACCGAGTTTGACAAGATACACTTGAAGAAGGTTGGAAGTTACATTGACCAAAACGTTGTGCAAATAACACCCAAGATGAGAACAGTAGTCCGAATAATATAAATAATATGAAAAAAATGTTTTTGAATTAAAAAAGTTGGAATGGAGAAAGGTTAAGACGAAATAAAGACATACATAAATTCACTAAAAACTTTACTTCTTTTCGCTGCGTCTTACTTTTCTCCATTTCAACTTTTTAACTTAAGTAACGGGCAAAAAGAAATGCGTGTCGGATAATTTAAAAAGTTCCGTTTTTGTTTCCTATTGATTTTAAAACTAGTATGTTCAGCATGTCATAATCTTTTTCAAAAAAAAAAAACAACAAATTTTCAACAACTATTTCTGAATAAAATCGTATGGGTCGTGATATATGTTTACCAAATGTTAATTTTTTAATTTTTACCTTTATTCACCCCAAACATATTTCCATTAAAACCTAAGACGCTACTGTGATGAGAGCCAGATTATTTTGTGTAGGGGTGGAGATTAGGCAACAAGATGTTTGGTTTTATTATATTTATATTTTATACATGAATGTACGGTTGGGAAAACAGAGAGCAGGAAGAGAATTCCAAAGCCAAGAGGTTTGCGTTAAAAAAAATCTACCAGAATAGAAAGTCTTCTAGCACCTAGAAACTTCTATAATGAAGTGGTGGGATTATTTTGCTAGTCGAGTATTAACACAGAGGTGATAAGAGTGCAACGAGTTTATCGGTGCACATGTCATGTAAGTAGTCGTAAAACAGCTACAGAGATGCAAATATGTAGTGATGAGACAAAGGCTGGAGCTTGACAGACAGTGTGGCACCTAATAGGCCATAAATTCTTTTTTGTGCATTGTCCGAGAGAGAGAAGCTAGTGTTTCGTGTTCCAGCCATTATGTGGCAACAATACTCCATTTTCAGACTCTCTGATGGAGAATCAACTCCACAAAATGGAAACGTTTCTTGTCTTATGATTTCAGTTTTGTAAAACTTTTAGACAATGTTTGCCAACTTTTTGACAGTTTTAAAAATATATTGGCATTTAATCTCTTGCATTAATTAAAGTCATCATAAATCCAGTATAGAATGGGTATTCCAGAAAGTTAAAACTATTTTTTAAATTAATTTCAACAAATTTACGAAACTTTGTCAAGAATGGCATTTATTAAGTCAGATTGAATATACAGAAATTGAAATTATCTCTGTATATATAATAAAATGGTGTTTCAATAACTGAAAAGGATAGCTAATTTGCATAAAAGACTTTAAAAAATGCGTGTATTAAAAAAAAAAAAAAAAAAAAAAAACACTGCTTGGTTTTTATTTTTTTATAAATGGGAGATATAATCTCACTGAGAAATTTTATTTAGAGGCAAGTAAAACAAAAATGAATTGACTATTTTTTTCTCATTCAGTTAAGTAGTTACGTTGGGCAAGTCCATAATTTAGAGCGACTTGTGTTCAACCTATTCTAGTCAATTTTAATCAGGTTTCAGAATTATATACAACTAGTTCTCCCTATAAGGCACTTTTCGGGAGTTTTTTGTTTTTCTTTTTTACTTTCATTATTTTGTTTTTCTTTTCTTTTTAAACTATGCTACTTTTTCCTTACCAATTTAAAAAAAAAAAGTTTTTAATTATTAATTGAATCAAACTGCTATAAAACTATAATTTTGTTAAGGTAATATCCATTTATGAAATTATACGATCTATAAATGCTCCAAAACTTTCAATCTTTTAATAATAGGGATTTGCTAAGAATTTTACAGCAAGAAATAACTTTCTATTTGACAGTTTAAATGCTTTCAAATCTGTTTCTGATAGAGTGTGTCTGATGATTTAAAATTCGCGGTCAGTTCATTGCTAATGACCGACCTCCTATTATTTTTTATAATGACTTTTAGCAGTTTGATGGCAACCTTCTCTCTAATAAGATAATAACGTTCTGCATCTAGTCTGGTGCACTGCAGTGTGTGCTGTGGCTATACAACCGAAGTTGGAGTCACCTTACTGGATGCAGACACGGGTGGGTGATAAGGACACCTAGGTTTGCACAATTACCAGGACCCCTCATATCTCATCTATTTGCAGACAAAGTTTGATGGAAAGGCAAGCCAATACGGTCGGAGCCAGTACAGTTTAAGGAGTTTCGGAAAAGGTGTTGTAGTGTTTTACCATCTGTCTATCCCTTAGCCTTTGTCTTTTACAATCTACAAAGCACTGGAGCTATTTATCCATAGCTGGTGAAAATTTGAAAATATTTCTAATTTTGACAAAAATAACGGAGATCCTCATTGTAGTTATGATTGCATCAAAATAAAAGCGAAATCCTTTAGCAATACCGTTTTTTTTTTATATCTTGAAAAATTTAGCAGTTTTAGAATTATTGTGGAGTTTGGCAGTGGTGTACACCTTCGAAGTGCTCTTTTCATATTTCATTTCTTATGCAGTTATTTATAGAATAAATCCTAAATGAAGACTATTTTGGATTATTCAGACCACTGTTCTCATCTTGAGTGTTGGTTTCACAACGTTTCGGCCGACCTTCTTCAGATGCATTTTACCAAACTCGGGAATCTGTGGAAAATTTCGAATAGAACTCTTGATTTAATCTATGGAGATAGCTAGCTCTCATTCTGTCAGCCATGACCAGATAGAAGTCTTAAGTCATAATTGGATTCTTGTTGTTGCTTGTACTAGGGATTGAACCTTCAACGTCTAAAAGACTGTCACTTAGAACTGATTATTACTTAGTACTTATGCTACATGTTCTTGTCGATAATTCTAGTATGAATTTTAGGAGGCTTAAATCTATTCTTGTTTTAGATATGTAGATTTACTATTTACTTGTGTGTATATATATATATATATATATATATATATATATATATATATATATATATATATACTAGCGAGAGGTGGGGGCGACTTTGCCTGGGCATAAAATATGTTTAAATATGATATTTTAATTTGTCCAGATTGAGGATATATTATTTATAGTCATGATTTCAAAAGTAAAAAAAAAAAAAACGTATTTAGATGCCATCAGCTAGAATCGAAACCCAAACTACAGCATGCAAAGCTGGTGACGTTACCACTGTACCAACCCGACACGCATATAAACTGATTAAAAATTCGAATTAACTAAAGTGAATGTACAAAATGTTTAACGATTTTTTTCAATTTTAACTCATTTTGGACCCCTTAAAAACAATTTTAACTGGCTAAAGACCCATAAAAGAATGGCCCGTAAAAAATCCAATCATTTGAGGCCCCTAGCGCCACTCCACGACTTTTTGTTTCAGAGAAGATAGTTTGAAAATATGGAGACAGACAGACAGACAGACCGAGCGACAGACATATAGCTGTTTATATATTTGATATATACGATGGACCCTCCCATCGATTTCAATGTATGAATTCTGCCACAACAACTAAGTTGCTTGGAAATCCACACATACGACTTGTTTATAGTAGTGAAGGCTTGTTCACTTCTGGTACAACTGCTAATCTCTGTCGGTGCAATGACTGCCACAAGACAGAGCAGACAGCAGATCTCCTTTTTTTTTTTTTTTTTTTTTTTTTTTTTTGTACATCAGAGTTTTTCCTTCTCCTAGATGCATCTCTTAATGAAGACTGCGAGTGCATCTCTGACAGTGAATTAACGCACTCCAGATACCAACCTACTATGTCACAGCGTGATCGAATTGACGCACCAGTTCTCGCCAGATCACTGAAGTTAAGCAACAATGAGCCTGGTTAGTACCCGATGGGTAAGCTAGGCACTGTATGTATCACGCTGATGACATAGGAATATATATATATATTAGTATATAAATATTCTTAAATTCTTCGATTGAGTTTTGTTTGGAAAAAAAAAAAAGATTTAAATTCTTCTAATTAGCCGTAATTTGTAATTAACTGAACCAGTTGTATATCTCTTACTCAATTCTGGATTTGTTTGCCTTTTCACTGTATCTTGATTTCACCACTTAACATTTTTAATGCATGTAAGCATTTAGAGAAAGAGTAACTCTTTTTTTTTTTCAGCATTGCTTTATTTTTACCATCTACTATGTGTTCGCTATGTGTTCGCACCGACCATAAATTA
Source organism: Euprymna scolopes (assembly GCF_053919585.1). NCBI lineage: Eukaryota > Metazoa > Mollusca > Cephalopoda > Sepiida > Sepiolidae > Euprymna > Euprymna scolopes. Next base: position 88,468,482 of record NC_136500.1, read on the forward strand.
AAGTAGGGAAATAATAAATCCGTTTCTCTATATTAACCATAGGTAAAAATAGTTATTTCTAATTATGTGAGAATTTTTTAACAGATATGTCAAAATTCATTAATTTTTTTGATGACATCAACGTTGAATAAATAGTGATACCTGGTTATTACTCAATTTATATATTAATATAAGTAAAAGCTAATTCCTTTTAAAGCAGTGGAATTAGAATTCAAAATAAACTTAGGTATTTCTGAGTTCTTTTAAAACATTTCTTTATACATTCTTAAGGCTTTTGTCACTCAAATGAATTGATTAAAATAAAATCAGCTCGGTGTGGATCAATAAATTAAAGTTTTTTTGGGTTTGTATTACTGTACACATAGATTCGAAAAAGTTGTCAAAAAAACAAATATATAACAAATAAATGTTATCAAAGGCAAGATAAGTTACTTTTCTACCTAACTGGATATATTTTTTGTGTTTTTATTCAATGTAACATATTTATTCAGCTCGAAAACCATACAGTGTTTACCGATGTATTCGAAAATTCAAGATGGCGTCTCACACCCTCTTTAACACCGTAAGTATGGAAAAAGGTGTTATAAATAAAAAACTATACGAAATACTATTAAAAACCCGCCGAATATATGTCAACCTATGTCACGGTAACATATATTGAGCGAGTTTTTAACAGTATTTTATCCGGTTTTTTATTTATAACATCTTTTCCCACACTTACCGTGTTAAAGAGAGAATAAGACGCCATCTTGAATGTTCCAATACATCGGTAAACACTGTATGTTTTTCGAGCTGAATAAACATGTTACATTGAATAAAAACACGAAAAATATATCCAGTTTGGTGGAAAAGTAACTTATCTTGCCTTTGATAACATTTATTTGTTATATATTTGTTTTTTTGACAACTTTTTCGAATCTATGTGTACAGTAATACAAACCCAATGTTTAAATTTCCTTGTAAAAAAAAACGCTTTTTTATGTTCCTTCGTTTGATTTTTCTGTCATTTTTTTTTTTTTTTTTACATTTATTCTCAAATGTCAAAATTTCTTTTTATAAATTTGTCAAACAAAATATAATATCAGAAATCGGGACCATGTTTCCATCAAGCACCCCCAATCTAGTTTTGAATTGAAGAGCTCAATATTTAGTCGCAAGCTGATTCGTCAAAGTAAATTAACATTTTCATGCAAAGTAAGACTCAAGTTTTCATGGCTTAAAGATGAAATGAAGTTATAATCTTACTAATGATTTAACTAACTCTTTTTATAAAAATACTAGAACATTCGTGACCCGTTGGGTCAGTATTCTAATATATATATATATATATATATATATGTGTGTGTGTATGTATGCCTTAGATACATTCTTGGTTTAAAGTGGATAGTTTTATCTCTGATACATATGTCTTAAATAAGGCCAAAACAACCAGTATTGCTACCATTGTTACTGAGAACCAGATGCGTTGGGCGAGTCATGTTGTCCGGCTTGCTGACTATCGACTCCCAAAACAGTTGTTTAATGGTGAACTCCTTCTTGGCAAAAGACCCCAGCACAATCCCAAAAACGTTTTTCAGGATAGCATCAAGGAGAATCTGGTGAACTTTCATGTTTCTGTTAACAGTTGGGAATCCCTCGCGTATGACTGCAAGCAGTGGAGGGCACTGATATATAGGGGCACAGAACACTTTGAAGCAGCCAAGATTGACCGAGCGAAGCTCAAGAGAGCATGTAGGAAACGTCAAACCTTGCCACCCAACCATGAAGATCTTAGGGTTTGTGAGGTGTGTGATTGGGCTCTGTTGTCCAAGGCAAAGTGCATGATGATACGGCTTCCGTTGCTGTTGATATCATCCAAACCAATGACTATCTTCAGTGTCATGTTTGCTTGAAGGTGTGCAAGTCACTGGCAGGACTAAAAAGTCAACTTCAGGCACATGGACATTCAGTGACTGAGGGAGTCGCACTCATCTGACAAGATGTAAAAATCATCATGTGTATATGAGTGTGTTGTTTTGGTTAACATGTTTTTTTTTTCAATTATATTTCACTTTTTGTGTTCGCCAATCCTTTATTAGAAGCTCAATGTATGTTAAAGTCAACAAAAGAGCATATATATAAAAAACAACAACAGTATAGTTACATTCCAATTAAATAGAATTTTTAAAAATTTCAAAACGCTTTAATTCATACGTTGAGTAAAATCTGTCTAGCTTTACAATATAAACAACTGAAATCGCCCATTTTTCAATCAAATCGATTGATTGTCTGCTCTAGTTGAGGGGGCAATTGCGGTGCAGTGAAAGGAAGCTTTACATGCCCCTCCTCGTAGTGATTTAGTTCACAATATATTGTAGCCTACATTGCACAATAGAGAACCTACTGTGAATTTTATAATTTTTGTTTATATATAATGGCTTAAATGAAAGTTTAAAAGGAAAAAGTATCACGGTTAAATTGTGCTCTAAACAGAAACATTTAGTTGTCATATCAAAGACCTTACTATTTATTTTACATGTCGGGCTTTTCGGCTTGTGTGGTAATAACACTTCTCAAATACACTTGTAATTTTAATCTTCTTGCAACATTATATTGTCATGCATTTTTTAATCTAAGCAAAGATTTTCTCATTTTTCTGAAGAGTATATGCACGAAAGGAAGCGATATTGACATAACAATAACCGTTCGCTTTTGCATAACAAAACGGATCAGTAAAAAAATGTACCAAAATTTTAACACGCTCGAGGAATCGTTTTGCATGAAAAATAAATACTTGGATCTTGGAATGTAACTACACTGTTATTCTATCCTATATATATATATATATATATATATATATATATATATATATATATATATATAATTTTTCTTAAGTTTTGGTTTCGGTTTCGATTATAGCTGAAGGAACTCAAGTTATATATTACATAGAAAAATTCAAGCATGAAAAGCAATATAGTTAAAGATTGTTGACAATGCATATGATATTGAATACAAAAAATAAAATATTATTTCAAAGCACAGCCTGGAAAAATCATGGATTACATAGAAAACTGTGAACATGAAAAGTAATATGGCTAATATTAAACTTAGAAAGGTAAAAGGACTAGTTGTTAAAACTGGAAAATAAAAAGATAAGGTATTCTAGTAAAAAATATAATAAATTTATAAATTAAAATATTGCAGCACTAAGAATTAAAAAAAAAAAAATTCAATTTAACATATATAAATTCTTAATGCTGCAATATTTTAAGTTATAAATTTATTATATTTTCTGCTAGAATATCTTTTCTTCTTTTCCAGTTTTAACAACTAGTCCTTTTACTTTTCTTAGCTTAATCTGAGCCATATTACTTTTGATGCTCACATTTTTCTATGTAATCTATGATTTTTCCAGACTTTGCTTTGAAATAATATTTTTTTTTGTGTTCAATATCATACACATTGTCAACAATCCATAAAAACTTATTACCAACTTCTTAAATTGACTAAATAAAAAATCAAATAAGGCATAATTAAGTAAATAAACAGAAAGAAGGGACAAAAAAGAAACAGAATTAATGGGCGATGTCGTAAGCGAAATATTACCAGCCCTAGCACGGCAAAGAGCATCACTTTTGTTAACTCTCTATATGTAACCCAAATAAGATGGCATGCGAGTGACATTCTCGTTATGATTTATGAAACGAAAAAGTTGCTATGGTAACCAACAGCCAATCAGAAGAAACTGCCTCTCACGTTCCTTACTAATTCTGGGGACTTTTGAACACCAGTAATTTTATTATAACTTTTGTTTTAATAAACGGAATTTGAAAATTTTTATTTCAAAATATAGCTGAGGCGATCTATTAACTGGAAAAATTATTTGAAATTTGGTCACAAAATGAGTGAGCAGTTAAGATTTAAAGCAGTTCTAAATGAGTAAAACTAACACTTAACCATATCATTCAAACACTACAGATTGATCAATAAATCCATATACACCAGGATATATTTTTCTACTATCAATATATTTTTCTCTAGTATAAATATATATACACACACACACACATATATATATATCTACATATCCCCATATATTTATATATTACAATAAAAAAAGATGAATTGATTATATAATGTTATAAATTGATTTTTTTAAAAATTCTGAATGCTGCAATATTATAAGTTATAAATTCATTATATTTTTTTACTAGAATATCTTGTCCTTTTCTTTTCCAGTTTTAACAACTAGTCCTTTACTTTTCCATGTTTAAGTTTAACCATATTACTTTTAATGCTCGCATTTTTCTATTGTATTCCATGATTTTTCAAGGCTTCCAATAAATTCACTTATTCTTTGTTTAATTTCAGTCTTATTTTTTCGCCTCCATAAACATAGCATACACATATGTAATAACAATGTATGACACTCGTATGCTTTCAATAATCCCCCACCCACCCAATTATCTCCCTTTCATGTTTTCATTCTCTCTGTTTGACTTGTTATTTCTCTTTTCGAATTAGTAGCAGCAGTAGTCGCTGGAGCGACGATGTTGCCATGGAAACCAGTCATAAAAAACGTCGCTCACCTCCTTACATATTTTTACGATTTGAAACACCAGTAAATTCATTATAACTTTTGTTTTACGGAACGAAAATTGAAAAAAAATTTTTTTCACAATATAGCCGAGAAAATGATCTATAAACTATAATAATTGTTTAAAATTTGGTCGAAAAATGAGTGAGCGGTGAAGATTTAAAGAGGTTCTAAATTACTAAAACTGCCAATTAACCATATATTTAAACACTACCGTGTTTGAATGATAAAGTTTGTATGATAAAACTGATAAAACATAAGGTCAGACTCTTAAATTGTGATCCATTTTGTCGTTAATAAAATTCACAATCCTTTCTGCAATCATATTTAGTACAAATAAACTTCACTCTATGCCTGCCTTGTCCATCAAGTTTCAATTATGAATTTCCAACAGCAATTGTTTTATTGTCATTTAATTATATGTGGGGACACTTTGGCAATAGTCTATCGTTATTTTCATGGTAAGTGCTCGACTGAGCTCCAATCTATGGTTGCTTCCTGTAAAGCATTCAAAACAAAAACTCGTCTAGTTACAACCACTGTCAACAATTCCATTTTCTCTTTCTGTCTATCTAAAACCAAAAGAATCTTCCATGAGCAGAGTTTCTTTCTTAGGACTACTCATCTGTCGAGCTGCTTTCCAGCTGACTACAACATAGTTGTATTTAAGTACCATGTAAACAAATTTTTGTTGAGCCGTCCTATTAAATAATTAAATTCTATCCAAGTTCATCTATCTTTGTCCCACCTGTACATTCATTAACCTTTATCCTTCAGTGGCATTTGGACCTTGATAAGTAAAAGAAAAAGATGTGGTGTGATGCTGAATTGACTCTACACTCTACACTCACCCGATCATAAACTGCCCAAATTTTTATCTGTAGGGGTATCTAAAAGGATACTGTCTAAAGAATATCCAGAAGAATTGAAGAGGTCCATCACAGCCAAAACCACGGCAGTACTAAGAGAGAGGTACGTCAGAATTACTGACAATTCTACGTGTCGTATCTAGGGGGCTTATTATCGAACTTCGATAAGCCAAAGAGTGTTGGATATTTATGACTAAAACTAGATGGACAAGACAAGTTGATTTGTACTAAATATGATTGGATTACGGAAAAGATTGTGAATTTTATAAACCATTTTTATTGGGTAGCATTTTTTTTTGTGGTACTCTGTAAATAAAATCTTTTTTTTATTTTTTTAACCAATAATTTGAAGAAATTTATTTATAACTGATACAAAGACTATCTTTCTAAAATTCTGCAGTGTTACCCCTGTATTCAATGTTACCCCTGTATTTCTCAGACTTCATTTACTTATTTCACATCTGAAAATACTTTCATTAAATAAAGTAATCGAATTATAGTTAATTTAAAAACGATTTTTTTATACAAAACAAAATATTCCCAACGTAGTCTATCATATGAAGGCCAAGTTGTTTTCATTATTTTACTTTGTTTAGTCTTAAGCGATTAAGGGACTCCGTCATGGGGCTGACACTTGAGTTTTATATATATATATATATATATATATATATATATATATATATATATATATATATATATATATGTAATAAAGAAAAAACAAATTAGGCACAAGGCCACTCAAAAATTGGGGAGGGGTGTTCTCGTCACCGTTCCTCTGTTCGTCTGTGCTTGATCCTAGCTAAAGTTCTCATTTACCATAATACCTCACCGGGGAGTCGTCCTATTTAAGATTCACAAATCATATCGCGCGCGTGTGCGTGCGTACGTGTGTGTGGGTGTTTTTAACAAACAATAAAATAAATTTGTAAATATAAAAATTCTATAAAATATCGTTTTTTGTATTTCAATCTGTATTTCGTGACAGCTCGATCTTCCAGGGATTGTTTCCAAATATTTCTTAAGGTCTTTTTTTTGTTGTTTCCTTAGGCGTATTGCTCCTATCACAACCAGTATAATGTATATTTCTTTCAGAAACCATGTTGTTTTTAAATCATCTTTTTGGGTTCTGATATTTTTTTTTTGGGGGGGGGGTTGTTTTTTTTTTTTTAATTTATTTTTTTATTTATTTATTTTTTTTTTTTGCGTTCAGCTCTATTAAGGCCATAGTCATTTGGGACTGTGACATCGATAATGAGCGCAGGTCTTTCGGGCTTGTTCCATATTATAATGTCTGGTTTTATGACCTTGTCTTTTATGCATCTGCCCGCCTGTATGTCTTTGTCATAGAACACTGTGACCTTTCCGTTTGATGTTATCTTTCTGCGTACACGTTTGTATGTCCAGTTAAAAGTCAAAAACGATAAAAGAAATACCCACAAAGTTGATATTTATTTTATCGACCTTGCCTTTCGAATGAATAATATCTAATATATAGAAAAAAGTATTCATTCTCTGAGGGTCAACTGGGCCAGTTATTTTTTTTTTATTTTTTTTTTTTCAATATTATTATGTAATAATTTTGAAAGGAAATGCCGACTCCTTCCTACAGGAATCTATATATAAAGGAGAGTTGTCTTTGCGTATGTGTGTCCAGTTATAGAGGAATAGGATGGGAAGAGGGGGTGGGGGAGAGATGAAAGAGAGCAGAGAGAAAGAGAGATTACAAGATTTAATAGAATTATATTATACTTTTGGTATGGACAAAGCTGAGTAGCCGTGCTAGTTTACTATAAAGAACAAAATCTTAAGTTCACAGAATAAAAAAAAATAAATAGGGTCAATAGTTCATTCGCCCATCATTTCAAAAGAAAGATTTGACAATGATTATGGAAGAAATACAAACATTCAGAAAATAAGCAAGGTATAAAATTGTGTTGGAATTTGCAAGTTTAAGAAGCCATTATACCGCAGAATTAATGTTGTGGTTTTAAAATGTTGAAAGAAGAACGAGAAGGCTTGGAAACAGTGAAATCTAATATATAAACGGCTATATGTTTGTCTGTCTGTCTCCATATTTTCAAACTCTATCTCCTCCGAAACTAAAAGTCGCAAAGCGGCACGAGGGGCCTCAAATGATTGGATTTTTTACAGGCCGTTCTCTTATGGGTCTTTAGCCGGTTAGAATTGTTTTTAAGGGGTCAAAAATGGGTCAAAATTGAAAAAAAAAATCGTTATACATTTTGTACATTCATCTTAATCAGTTCGATAATGTCACGTTGGCACAGTAGTAACGTCACTAGCTTTGAATGCTACAGTTTTGGTTTCGATTCTAACTGATCGTACCTAAATAATTTTTTTTGTTTTTAATTTTGTAATCACGACTCTATAATAATATATTCGAAATCTGGACAAATTAAAATATATTTAAACGTATTTTACGCCGGGCGCATCCCTCACTAGTGAAATAAATATTAACAGAAAATGCAGACGTGTATATTGGTTGAGTGGGACTCCGTTTAACTGGAAGGACAAAGCAAGGTCATGACCCACTCTTTCTAAATCTCAGATCCAGACTGCTTGATTCGCAGAAACTGGTTACCGGAAGTGAGAATCGTCAGAATCTGTAGAGGTGGCATCCCAACAATTAAAAAATATAAATAAAGAAAACATTTATTTAAAGATTTTAAATCAATTTAGTTTTGCAGAAAAAGCAGGCATAGAAAGAATTTGTATATTTTTTTTCTTGTCTTTTCCCTTCCTCGTGGCATGTTGTCACTAAAAAAAGCAAAATCCGTGTGGTTTATTTTTCAAATATATTAATCAGGAGGCTCGCGTAGCTTGTGCAAAGTATATTAGTCTCCCCCCCCCCTCCCTCGATGTAGATGTTTAAATTTGAATGTGAATTTTTAAGCTTAAGAAGTCAATAAAATACAGATTTCTTTAACACTAGTAGGGAGATCCGACGTTGCTCGGGATTGAATGATGATCAACAAATGTTTCACACTCCCATATTGTCCTCGAAATCGATGAAATCGCTCATTTTTTCAATCAAATCGATCAATTGCCTGTTCTTGTTAGGGACCCATCGCAATGCACCGGGAAGAAGCTTCACATGTCTTCCAACAGTGACTTAGTCCACAATACATTGTAGTCTACATTGCACTGTAGAGAGCATACTGTTGATTTCATAAATTATTTTTATATATAATGGCTTGAATTTAAGTTTAAAATGAAAAAAGTTAAATATCATGATTCAATTGTGCTTTAAAAAGAAACATTATTTCGAATACGCCTGTCATATCAAATAACTTGCTGTTGATTTTATATGCCGGGATTTTCTACTTATGCAGTAATGATACTTCTCAAATGCAAATGTGATGTTAGGCTACCAGATACATAAAGTACACTAGTGTAAAATTTCATAAAAATCTGTCCAGTCGTTTCGGAATCCATAAGGAACTCTGTCTGTCTCTCTATCTGTCTGTCTGTCTGTCTGTCTCTCTCTCTCTCTCTCTCTCTCTCTCTCTGTCTCTCTCACACACAGACAAAGTTCCTTTCATATAATAGTATATATTTATTTATGTAAACATTTAGAATCAACCTAGTTTCAACAATATACGTCTTCATCGGGCATAGAAGCAGTTTGTGTTTTCTTTTTCTTTTCTTTTTTTTTTTTTTACCTTCCGTGTAGAAATTCGAATTCAAATTTATACACCGCTTACATCGAGGGTAAAAATAGGGGAGACAAATTTGCATTTATTCACATCCTGCTTCATTTTTTATTGTATTTTTTTTTTTTTCATGACGATTGTTAAATCTCCATTTTGGAGTGATAGACGGGTGAACTTTTGACGCTACTTATTTCTCTACCTGGTTAACATTTTTGTGTGTTTTGTGTCTCCACTTTCAAGGTAAAAATTTGTCCGGTGCTTGTGTAAATTGGTGATTTAATTTTTTTTTTTTTTTAAATCAATGCATTTCAGGCGAAAACTTTATTACGTATTTATGTGTCATGTCGAAATTGTAAAAAAAAATTTTTTTTAAATTTCGAGAAATGATCCAGTAGGTGTACTAGATGTATTCTTAACAAACAAATCACCCACAATTGTGTTCTATTTAAAAATGGCGGATCCCTAATCTAAAGGGAGATAATTTATTTTGTTGCACGACTCTTCCACATTAAAACATACGATGAATCTCGTTAAATTTTATTTTTACTTGTCATTATTTTTCTACTGGATCATTTTTTTTTTTTTTTTTCGAAATGCTTGTAATTTATACTAATTTCGACATAACATGTAAGTATGTAATAATGCTTTCATCTGAAATGCATTGGTTTAAAAGATTACAAAGCACAATTTGTTTTTATTATAAAAAAAAAATATAAGACTGACTTTCACTTTCTGTGAGTGGATATTTTTTTTTTTTCAGAAGTGATCACTTTGAAATAACCAGTTTTAAATTTTTTTTTCTTCTTCTTTTCATTTTGTCTGGGGTGTTTGATGGGAACATGGTTGAAAATCGGTTAAACGAATGGGAAAAACGCTGATGTTTTTTTTTTTTTTTTTTTTTTTTTTTTAGAGAAAACATGAATACAAAACAGCATGCTCAAATGTAGGCAACCTATTAGTACACGAACTGACAATAAGAACGTAAGATTTCCACAAAATAACACAATTGTCGACAAAAAAAAAAATTAAAAAAAATAAAAGCATGCTTGAGGAAGCAAACAACGATGGATTGCCTTGCAGACAATTTACACAGATATTTTTGATCACTCAAAATTTTATCACGGAAGAAATGGAGAGCACAAAAAAACGACATTGCTTCTTACTTAACCCAGCAAAACACAAAGATTCAAGTAATAAAAGAAAATAAAATGAAAGGAATAAAAACAAAACAAGAACAAATAACAAAAGAACACTTCCGGTATCTGTTAAACCTTGCATGCAAGAACCTCTGTTTGTACACAGTAGTGCCAGTTCAAATACAGGAGCAGATCTGATCACAAACATTGTTTTGAACAAAATCCAAAAGAAAATTACCCTTGGGACAATTGGTAGAAAATAGAAAAAAAGATGAAGTAAAAAGAAAGATGCGATCTAGAATCTAAAAAAAGTTATTGATAAATTTATTCATTTGTTCTCCCCATAATAAAATAAGTACAATGAACAAGAAATATAAGGGCATCAGATATTTAGTTGTGTGTCAAAGTTAATAAACAATTTATACATAACAAATACTAATCAAATGTGTTTGCCAAATCTTTTTTTTTTCTTTGTTCTTGAACCAATTCTTTTGTTTATGCCTTACTCAAACAGGATCAGTTTTCAATGATTAGAAAAATGTTAATTTGGTTATTTTATTTATTGATATTTATTTTTTTTTAAGAAAATATATCAAAGATGCAGTCGAACAAAGAATATGAAAATAATTTGTTTGGGAACCAAAAAGAAAAATGAATACCGCTGATAGACAAAAAAAAAAAAAAAAATCACCCCAAATCAGAACTACCTGATCATTACGTTTCTGAATTTTTGAGATGAAGATTGGTTATTCGTATTATTTGGATTCATGTGACTACTGTTCTCACCTTGAGTGTGATTTTCACAACGTTTCAGTCGATGTAACCTCCGATCTTCTTCAGGTGTCTTTTGTCAAACTCGAGAATGTTTCTGTCGAACTAGGGAATTTTAACAATTTGAACAGAACTCTTTATTTACTTCACAGGGGTAGCATGCTCTTGTTCCGTCAGTCATGACTGGATAGAGGTCTTAAGTAATTCGCAATTGTATTTTTCGGTCGCCCACATTGAGAATTGAATTGCAAGGACCCGTGGAGCAGTGGTTACAGTACTTGGAAAAATCTATTGTAAAAGGCGATATTCTCCTGAAGGTTGAAGGTTCAATCCTCAGTGTGAGTGACCAAAAAATACAATTGCGAATTACTTAGGACCTTTATCCAGTCATGGCTGATGGAACAAGAGCATGCTACTCCCGTGAAGTAAATAAAGGGTTCCGCTCGAAATTCCGTCCAAATTCCCGAGTTCGACAGAAACATACCTGAGTTTGACACGATACACCTGAAGAAGGTTGGAGGTTACATCGACTAATACAATATGAAAACAGTAGTCCGAAGAATCCAAATAATACAAACGATCTGATTTTAATGACAAAAGGAGGGTGGACCTGTGAATTCACCCTTGTCCATCTTTCTGTCCGCACTTTTCTCAATAACTATGCCTTGGAATTTTTGAAATTTTGCACAAACATTAAATATGATATGAGTAAAAAAGTAACTGAACGGATTTTCCAGGAAAACTCCAGTTGACCCCCTAGGGGTGTCTTTCGGATTAAAATGGCTAAAATTGACACTTTTGTACTTATTAAACAAAATTGATGCCTTGGATTTTTATAAAACTTTCTGAAAAGTTGTAACTGATTTCTTTATAATTTTGTTTGTCTATACTTCGCAATAACTCTTGGGTGTACCGCAAGGGCTCTTTTAGGGCTAATAAAAACACTCCGTTTTGGGGACTATTTTGTCCAAAGTTTTCTGTGTATGTTTATTTAGCAGTTTTGCATGGTGCTGAACTCAAATTGAAATATGTTAAGACCTTGAGGACTTTGGGGGTTAACTGGTGGAGGGCAAATGATTGACAGTCATTTCTTTTTTTGCATGGCGCAGAACTCAAATTTACATATGTTAAGGCCTAGAACTGCACCGTGTGTTCATTTTCACTAGGATTTTACTTTCTCTGGGGACTTTTGGGTCTAAATGGGAGAGTGGCAAATGCTGAACTTAGTCATTTTTTTATGTCACGTTTACTGTGCACTCACGAGGGACCATGCATGTTTCAGTTGTTTACAAGAGAGTCACCACTTATTAAGTCTCAAATGCCACTCAAGGATAAGGGTTGATAAGCGTCGGATGACTGGTGAGACAACATTGTGATGGTTGGTAATGGTGGCAATCAGGCGGAGTTTTATTAAGAAATCAGCTTGACACAGACTTGCTTACATTGGACTTAAAAACGATTAAGTCGTAGTCAGTCAGGAAGTATACCTGCAGTGTGTGTTCACAAACGGGTAGTTTTAGGAAAGACACTTTTCTCGTGGAATTTTTGTTTAGTTTTAGGCACGGATAGAGAGTACATGAAATTGTTGACAATGTTGTAACTAGACAATGTTTTTTTTTTTTTTACATAGGCATCACCACTTATCAAGGCCAAGAGGCCACTCGAGGATAAGGGTTAAAGAGTGTACAGTAGAAATTGGACAATATAGCAACCGTTAGTAATGGAGATTCGGTAAATTTGTTAACTTATATGGAACGGCTCATCAATAACTTGTTTACGTTAGACTTGAAGATAACCATATTGTAGTCAGCTGGAAAGCAGAAAAACGGAAGACAATTCCATAAGCGTGCAGTTCTAAGAAAGAAACTTTGCTCATGGTTTAGGCACAGATAAAGAGTGGGGGAAACTAGTGATAGTGTTTTCTGCTAGACGAATGTTTCTTGTGAAAGTTTGGCGAGAGGGGACCATAGAATGGAGCTCAGCCGAGCAACTGCCATGAAAATAACGATAAAGCAGAGACAAGTTTTCGTTGTTAATGTTTTACAGAAGGTACCATAGATGCCATGAAAATAATGATAGAGAAAGACTAGCAAAGTCTTTTTAGGGAGTAGAAAAGGGTATCACCCACTAGATTTCAGTTTTGTACTCTATTAAGTTGAAAAGGTGTGGAAACAGTGCTCTATCTTGGAACGCACTATCTTCTTGTAAAGGTAATATTTAATAAATGAATGTTAATATAAATTATTTACTAAAATAAATAATTTATGTTATTTATAATAAATTCTAAAAACCAAACTTATGGATTTTTAGATTACTTAAATTACTTTAACCCATTCGCTTCATTTCAAGATGAAATACATATTACACCGATAGTTGTCGGAACTCAACAACCATCTTTTACAAAAAGATAACAGATGCATTGTACGAACCGGAAGTCGGTAAGTGTGCGGATTTTTCGTAAATGTCTGCTCAGGCTCGACCGGCACCTGACGTCGCCGCTGGAATATACCGGCGTCGTTAGGAACGTTCAGAAATTAGTTTTATTTATTTATTTATTTAATTATTTATCAAGTTGAATTCAATTTTTACGATATTTTTGTTTATTAAATTGTTTGGTGAAAGTACAGAAAAGTTACAAGACTTCCTCATATTAAGAATGGCTTTCTAAATAATAACGTTATTTCAGGGTGGTAACATAGATGCATAAATAACGACATTGTTGGTCCAGCCATACTGGACATTTACGAGAAATTTGACTAATGGCAATAACTATATTTATTATTATTTTATTTTATTTTTTTTTTTTGAGGAGATACTAACATTTTTTTCCCCTATTTTATAACAGTGCCAATTTTTTGATGTGGTGGGTGGGAGTGTCGGGTTTTTTTTTGTTTATTTTTTTTACTTTATCATTTTCTTTTTTTTTTTTCCTAAATTTTCATAGAATAGCGCACAAGTATTACAATTATATATTTTTATATTTAGATTATAATTATTTGTTGTTGTTTTTTTGTTTGTTTTTGGCTCGACGATTTTTGTAAATTTACTGCTTAATATTTAAAACAATTCTTTTTGCACTAATGCACTATATATTATTTTTATTTTTGTAATTTTTACAATACTGTGATGATGATCATCAAAGAAAGGAAGCCGTCACGCGTTTGTGTTTTGTGCGAGCGATAAATAGGTGAACAACACTCCGTTGTTTCTAATGGGATGTGCACAAGAACCACTGTCATTTGAATCCGGAATCTGTCCAGTACAAAGAAGAGATGTGCAGATTGTGGTGCTGTCGTGGTTGCTGGTCTGCATGTAAGGACTTTTTTTTCTGGCTGGAGAGTCGAGATCTGCGTAGTGTGAACAGTGTTTTGCGTCGTGTTAAACCTTTTTTTTATTTTATTTTATTTTTTGCTACAAATACTAGTCCTCCGAATATCTAGCCATACCTTTCTCACCCCTCCCTATGTTCAAACACCACCAAAAACGATGATGCACGAATGAACTCCGAACGCACTAGTTTGCCCCTGCAAGTGAAAGAAATTGGCATACGAGTGCAGCTACCTGATTTGTATAGTCTTTACTAGAAATTCTTTAATGTTTAAAGAGAAAATGTGCAAAAATACTAAAAAAAACAAACAAAAAAAACATTTGTGCACAAATTTGCAACAAGACCAATAAAAAGCCAAGATTAGTTACCTCCCTTCCACACTAAAATATGATTACTATAGACCATCTTACTATATAATAACATTAAAACTAATGTTTATCATCACTTGTGCGCTATTCTGTCCGGGAATTTGTTATGATTAGGAAATGGATGATCATTTTCCATTAAATTTAAATGGAAAAGCTATTTCTCACTTTAAAATCATAATACTAACGAAATTCTTTAGCAACATGGTCGGTAATTGTTCACAGAAAAAAAAGAAAGAAAAAATGGTCCTTAAAAAATGCCAAATCAAGATGGCGGATAAATGCCAATTAACCTCAAATTTCCAAACGGGAAGTTGTAACCCCCTAAAGTCACATTAAAATACCCTAAATAAACTATCCAAAATTAGAAAATACCCTAAATAAACTATCCAAAATTAGAAAATACCTTAAATAAACCATCTAAAATTAGAAAATACCCTAAATAAACTATCCAAAATTAGAAAATACCCTAAAGAAAGTAAAATTTGGTGAATATTTATTAATTGATGTTAAAATTGTTAAAATTTCACAAAAATCAGAGACATCTAAATTTTCCCAAAAGGATTAAAACGTTTGTATAAAATTAAAATAAACAACATATAACCCATATTTGAACCCCCTATGCCCAACATCTACGTTACAAAATTCATAATGACCAGTTATTAGACGTGAATCGTGCAGAGTGAAAGGGGACTCTATGACTGGGTTCAAATCTCCTGACCAGCAATAATTATCACTTGTTACACTGATGATTGCATATACATGAAACACTAGTGTTTGTATGTATAAAAAATAATTGTTAATATTTATTTGAAAAATATTATAGTTTTTAAAGGCTTTTAAGAGTTTAAAGTTGAACTTTGGAGAATTATGAAAAAAGTGGTTAATGTTATCACAAATGCAACATTGCACGTTAAATGTTCAAAATCTAAATCCAATCTTACTATCTTTATTTGTCGAAATCTTTTTAATCATAATTTTACTATTGCAAATAGTCTTACTCCTTCTATCGGTTTGTTAATATAATAAAAAAATCCTAAGCTTAAATATAATACCTAGTTCAAAGACAAAATTTTCAGTCTCCATTAGAGAATTAAATAAGGACAAAATGGCGTCTTTCCGACGGGTCTTGTATCAGCCCAAAACTCTTTTCATGCAATGACAATTATGACAATTTTTTTTTTCAACTACATAAATTAAAGTTTGTTACAAGGCGAAATAAAATTACCTTATTAAGGATGAAATATTTTCCCAAATAAATTTACACAGCATCAGTTTTCAAATTAAAATTCAGATGATTTGATAATTCGATTTTTTTTTTTTTTTGACGATCTTTATACAATATGGTTGAATGGAGATGGAGCTGAAATTTAGTTTCATTCACACACACACACACACACATTATATATTATATATATATATATATATATATATATATATATATCGGGTTAATATTGACCAGAGATGAAGCAACTAATGAAGTTTTAACAAGATTCATGCAAGAGTGCTCAATGCTGAAGCAGGGCAAGATATAGTCTTTATTTTAGTTATGGACTTCACTTTTGTATAAGCAGTATCGCCTGAAAAGGTCTCTAGTTACTTGTAAGTGGCTGATCGAAACATACTCATGAATGTGTAGCAACATATAAATACTTATGGAAAACAAATAATTCACTACCCGCACAGCAGCAGCCGAATAGCATAGTGGTTAGAAGCCTTGACTTTCGTTTGGGCGATCAGGTTTCGATCCTGGTTTGAGGTAGTTGCTTATCTAGCCGCACTGATGAGCTGTGATACAGCGAAACAGTACTGTATGTGGATGACATATATATATATACATAGCACTAGTTATCATTCCAAAACCAGATGTACTTAATTCATACTCATAATATTTTTATTCATTTTTTATGAATTATGTCTTACACATGTTTTGCTCTAAACAACTCCTCAAAGATAAATGTATGTTTCTCTCACTGGCATCTCCTCCTTCAACCTGAATCCGCTGGACTACATTTGGTCATGTTGAGACCGTCACCAATATGACCTCTCACAACACCAAAGCCAGCCTGATCACCTCCACCAGCCGAGTATTCGCTGGGCTCCCGCTAGCCTTTGTGAAAAACGCATGCATGCTCCCAGTTCCGGAACCGTATCAAAGGTGGCTACATTGAATAGATGTCAGCTCTGCTACATAATCAAGTCATTTAAATTGATTTTTTTGTTCAATAAGGGCGACAAATTCATCGTTCCACTGTGTACAAATACTATTTTCTTATGAGCTGTTTACATTTTAAATATCACAACAAAATGAGAACGAAGATGACAAATCGACATGAGAATAGTAGTTTGAATAAAGCAAATTATCAATTCTCATCTCAAAAATAGCAAAATTTGCGGCTCTGTGTTCATGTGCTTCGGTAGTTTTGAGATGAGGATTTATAATTTTGACTAGCAAGGGGTACCCGTCATTGCCCGGGTGTTTGTAGGTGTGTGTGGAAACTCCGGAGGTGGGGGGGGGGGGTAAAAAAAAGTAAGTATGAGGATCGAACCCGAACCGTTGAGGCAAAGTTGTAAATTAAAGTGTGAAAAAAAAAACGTGCGACGTTAACAATTGCCCCACCGCGAGATACTAATGGAAACACGTTTGAATTTATTTAATTACTTGGATTTGGCAGGTGCCCGTTTTAATGAGTTAATGAGGTCAAGTTTGACTGCGGGATAGTATTTTCCCAAGATGTTATAGGAAAAAGACTAACCCACATGCGGCGAGCGACAAATGTTGAATATTTATCTTCCTGAAATCGAGCAAATTAAATAGACAGGCGAGCTTCGTTGTTAACTGTGAGATATTACGATTTATATGTGATATAAAAAGTTTTAAAAAGTTGAAGCGACCGACCGCTTCTCTGAAAAAGGCCTTTTGTAGACATACAGAAAAAGCGAACACACACACATACATACATTTTCGCTTTTATATTTATAGATTATTCGGATTACCGTTCTCATTTAAATGGATCAGCTGTAATCAGTGGCTACTCAAAAGGCTTCCTTTTTATTGGCTACTGCATTGCAATGTAGTGGGGGAGATACTGCTTTCCCTTTTTTTTTTTGCCCTACTTAGCATTTTAAAGTAAGAATTAAAAAATAAGCGTTTAGAAAGGAGGCATGAAGTACATTGTTTTTTAGTTTTTGAAGGATTTGAAGAAGAAAACATGTTAATTAAAGGGAATGGAAATATTTAAAGCTCTGTAGATGTGTGTTAACATTGAAACGCTGGGTAACTTGTGTAGGCTTAATGTCAAGGGTGTGATATATATATATATACAAAGATTTCTTGATGGCGCTTTTTTAGCGATATTAACAACTTCAAAACGCTGTCATTTTTTTTCCACTACTTTAGTGTTTTTTTTTTTTGTTTTTTTTTTTAAAGCTATAAGCTCTTCTTGTTATACATATATATGAATGAATCGCCCTTATTTTTTATGGGACGTATTTATTTATCTACTTTTATTATTAAATATTATTACGTGCATCAAAGTATCTATTGATATGCATGTTTCTAGCTTTAAGCCGTCGTCAGCATAGGTTATCACACTGCGGATACTGGTATCATGAGTTCGATCCTAACTTATGCTGACGACGGCTTAAAACTAGAAACATGCATGTCCATAGGTATACTTTGATACACATAAGAATATTTAACAATAAATATATGCAGGGTGACCCCCCAACAAAACAAAAGCTAAATGGAGGCCATCAAGAACATATGCTGTAGAACGGAGAAAAAAAAAGGCCAAAGACCCTAGTGTTTTGATGTGATGTTTTGAATATAATAAACTAGTTATGACCAAAGTTTCATTTCATTCGGATAAAACGCTAAGAAACGGGGCCTAATTAGAGTAGGGGCCCGTTTTTTTAGGTCACCCTCTGTGTGTGTGTGTATATATATATATATATATATATATATATATATATATATATATATGCGTGTGTGATAATATTAAAAAGAATTTAAAAAAAAAAAACAATTTTTTATATGTGTAGATCGTGTATCAGTCATACGTCGGTATGATTGGGAAAACCGTGAACAGAAAAAGAAATCCAAAGGCAAGTGCAGTAAGTTTTTCGGAGCACATTCCATAGAAAGTACTTGTAAAACAAGCACACGGATGCCATACTGCAGACATGTGAAAGGGGCACAAGCTTGGCAATCAGTGTGAGACTTTATTTAGATTAGAAAAGCTTTTTTTTTTTTGCACCTTGAAAGATAGGATAGTGGTTGATGTACTAGCCAAAACTAGCTCATGCATGGGCGAATAGGGGGAGGGTTGTTGAGATACAGGATGCTGGTACCAATAAGAAAAATTTTTTTAGCATGGTAGAGGGAGCCTACTTTCTTTACAGCAGACTTGGCAGAACTTTCGATACACTTATTTTAATTTATGCTACCTGAGAATCTCATGGCAAGAACTTTGAATGTTGGACTCTCAGGGAAGATGCTATTGGCTATGGCAATCGCTAGTTGGAATGTTTTTTTTTGTTGTTGTTTTTAGTAAAAATGAAACGGTGCACTTCATTATATTTCTGATTTTTTTTTTAGATAAGGATTGATAATTTAAATTATTTGGATTATTCAGACTACTGTTCTCATCTTGAGAGTTATTTTCACAACGTTTCAATCAATTGATGTAATCTTCAACCTTCTTTTAAGTGTATCTTGTCGAACTTGGGAATCTATATGGAATTTCGGCCCTGCGGTGGGACATTAGAATATGCCGACTGCCCCCCTGCAGAGAGTAAAACTCCCTCAATGGGGGGGCCTGGATATGACCTTAAACTATATCCGATGGTGAGGCCCCAGCTTGTGGGCTTTGGGGAGTGTGGAGCCACCCTTTAATTGCCATTGCTTCCAGGTCCACTCTGACCCGGTGTGGTAGTACCTGTTAGAGTCCCAACTATGGGTTAAATAGAAACCGACATGAAAACAACAAATATATTCTATTAAAAAAAATTTCTTCAAAATCTTTGGATTCGGCATTAAATAACCCGAAAAGGGTTGATATGCCGTAAAACGAAAACAACCAAACCAACCAAACCAAACCTGTATGGAATTTCGAATTTCGTTATTTAATCAAGGGAGTAGCATGCTCTCATTCCGTCAGTCATGATTAAGTAGAAGTCTTAAGTAATTTGCAGTTGTATTCTTTGAAGGTTCAATCCTCAGGCAATACAATCTCCAGAAGCATGTCACTTACAACTGATTTTTACCTAGTACTTTATCCGTTATGATACAGGTCATGATTCTTCAGTTTGACGTGATACGCCTGGAGAAGGTTGGAGGTTACATCGGACGAAACATTGTGTGAATAACACTCAAGATGAGAATAGTCATTGAAATAGTCCAAATAATCCATAGTGCACTTTGTGGTGTCCATTCCGAACCAAACAACGTTTTTACATTTAACTTGTATGCCTTCTAACCAATATAAATGCTTTCACACTAAGAAAAATTAAATTTAAAATAGTCTATTTTTATCACATTATTTGATTGTTTTTCTCTAAAAATCCAGTTTTTATTTGATATTTAACTTTCATGAAAAAATAATATCAGAAAATTTTGATAAATATTAATTATAAAATGTTTAATGAAAAAGATTTAATGTGACTTTTTCTTTTCTTAAATTATGTCCATTTGGTAAAAGATAAACATTCTACTTGATGGTGATTTAGCCGCCATCAATTGTAGTTTCATTTTTACTGATTTCTTATAGTTGTTAAAGGAAAGGAGCATTACCTGGGGAAACTTAAGTGTTTGTACATTATAACTGGATATAAAAAAAAGTATTTTTAAGTAAAAATACTAATACATAATTATGTGTCGAAATTAGTAAAACTTCCAAAAATTATCAAAAAAAAAAAATCAGGTAGAAAATATGCTAGAATTTTTTTTTTTTCCCAAAACATTCTATTGTATATTCTAGATCCGTCCTTTTCTATTTTGAAAGGATGGAAGTTAACTGTAAACAAGGGAGATAAGTCAGTTTGTCATACAGAATTGGCCACAATAGAAGAAATCGATAAAACAGCATTATTTGATAAATTTTATTTTTTCTTGTAATTATTTTTCTAAACTATCATTTTTTATAATTTTCTTAATTTTTTTACTAATTTTGACATGACACGCAATTACATAATAGCGTTTTTACTTAAAATACATAGTTTTTAAATATGTATCGATTCTTTAAATGTGATCATCTATTTCTGGCCCAATTTTATTACTGACTGTAGCTTTGATGTATGACACTTACGCTGTGTTTCAAACGAAAGGACTAAAGATAAATAAACATAAAAACGAGTGTCTAAAAGAATATCTACAGGTCACAGAAAAGGAGAAAGATGAAAAGGAAAGAGGAAAGAGGCCTCTAAAAGTCGATAGAAAATTGAACAACCTCAGCTTAGGACATTTCGAAGTCCTTTGAGGCCACACACAAGCGTCTCAATCTGAGGTGGTTCTCAACAAACATTATTTTTTATTCAAATTTGAAATCATCTGAATTTAAATTTGATCAGATTGTCCTGTGTTTCTCATTGGCAAATCATCAAGTTTATAATAAAAAATATTATCATCTAAATATCTTATTAAAAGATATTTCATTACATAATGTATTATGTAATGAAATATCTTATAAACAAAAATATTTCATTATATAATAAAAACGTATTAGATTTTATGATACAAATGATTAAGTTTATAAAATGTAAAAATATTTTATTAAAAAAAATCAATGATTTCAAATTTTTGAGATGAGGATTAATAATTTGGACTTCTATTTTCATCTTGGATATCATTTTCACAGCGTTTCAGTCGACATAACTTCCAATTTCTTCATGTTTATCTTGCCAAACTATGGAATCTTTTTGCCAAACTCTGGAGCAGTACTGAATTTCGAACGGAGCCATTTATTTAAATTACATTAATTCCCATTCTGTCAGCCATGATCGGGTACGAGTGTTAAGTAATTCGTGTCATTTAGAACTTGTATCTTTTATGTTACAGGTCTTTGTCCACCAGGTTTAATCCTCAATACAGGCGATACTAAGAATACAATTACAAATTATTTAAGATTTGTACTCAGTCATGGCTGACGGAACGAGAGCAAGCTACTGTGTGAATTAAATAAAGAGTTCAGTTTAAAATTCCGTACAGATTCCCGAGTTTGACAAGTTGCATATGAAGAAAGTAGGAGGTTACATCGGTTGAAATGTTGTGCTGAGAACAGTAGTCAGAATAATTGCAATAATGATTTTTAAAAAAAGTCAATGAGTTTATTTTCAAAAGAATTGTTTTCTTAATTTATTTGAATCATGAACTTTATTATAGGATAATCTACTTTATATTAAACTTGTAAAAAGTTTCAAAATAATTTTTTTGAAAAATGCAATCAGGGATTGACATTTTGTTTAAACAAAAAAAAACAGTTTAAAAACTTAAGCAATTCTTAAAAGAAACTTATTATTTTTGTTTTGTATTAAAAAACGTTTCTTTAAAAAAATTAGTTTATGGGAATAAAAATAGTAGTTTTCCCTCCAGGAAAAAAGCAAAAAAAAAAAATTATCAAAAAATGAAAATAAAATTTAAGCAAAGACAAAGTTCAATTGCCCCAAAAAACAGGAATGTTATGTTCTTTTTTTTTTTTTTTCTTTAGAAGTTAAAGGTAAATATTTATGTCTATTTATAATCATTTCAAAGATGCAATATTTATTGATGACAGTCAAATTATATATATATATATATATATATATATATATATATATAATGAGGATAAAAGAGTGACAAAAAGTATTGACTAAAAAAGCAAAAAACAAAAAAAAAATGTTGGTAGAATTATGGGTGCTTACTTGTAGCATTTTTATTCTGCGTCGATTCTTCCAACAGTCTTTGGTAAAACATCTCCAATTGTTCCAGGATAAAACATGAAGAAGGCCTGTCTTCAGAGGCATAGCTCCAACATTTCAGTTTTAATTGGTATCTGTGTTAAAAGAAAAATGTAAAAAAAAATATGTCAAGTAATTAAAGACAGTTATTCCATATAAGAAAAATATACATACCCATATATATAAAATTACCACACACAATTTTAGACAAGAGAAAGCAATATACTGATATATATATATATATATATATATATCAGTATATTGCTTTCTCTTGTCTAAAATTGTGTGTGGTAATTTTATATATATGGGTATGTATATTTTTCTTATATGGAATAATATATATATATATATATATATATATATATATATATATATATATATATAGATTTATTTGTCAATTCAATAATGAAATAACATAAAAAGAAAGGTGTTATAAATGCTATTTATATCCAGGTATTTCAAAGCCTAATGTTTTTCATCAGAAGAGGGGAGATGGAGCTAGGCTACATACAATGCAATGCGACATCTAGATAAATGTACAATTCGGAGAGGAATATTAAAATATCTGGCCTATAGTGGGCGGGGGGGGGAACGGTGGAAATATGAGGTGGTATCTTGGGGTTAAAAATTTAGCTTTTAATTTATGACTTATAATTACTATTATCAATATGATTACATATATATAAGAACGAGTAGTTAATAAAACATGTTAAAAAACACTTTGAAAAAGAATTAAAAACTATTAAAAATTATTAACTACTTGTTCTTATTATAAGCTCTATTTCCTATTTGGTTTTATCGAGCTTTTACATCTGGTTGAGATTACTTTATAAATATTAATTCTTTAATATTTATAATATATTTTAGTTTTACCATTTTAGATTATTTTGGTAAACTGAACTGTAATTCTTATTTCATTATATATAATATATATATATATATATATATATATATATATATATATTAATGAAATCAAAGAGATGTAGTGTTTACCTGATATACAAAATGGTAAACTTCAAACTAATATAAATAACAGCATATATATATATAGAGAGAGAGAGAGGGAGAAAATTTAATCCCAACTGAATAAATAAATTGTAAATTGTTTTTTGGGATATTCAGTCGAACAATAAATTTTGATTGTAAAGTTCAACTTACAGTTTTAATTTTCTTTCTCTCTCTCTCTCTCTCTCTCTATATATATATATATATATTCAAAAGTAAACAAAACACACACACACGCAGAATGCAAACAGATGATTAAAAAAGAAAATAATTTCTTACAAATATTCTGGGCAGTTTTCTGGACGGTCCAATATGCCTCCCGTTCGGACATAGTGCAATACCTCAATGTTTGACCTGGCTGGATATGGCTGTTGGCCATAGGTTAGAACTTCCCACATCAGAACACCGAATGACCTGTAAATTGTAAAAAGAGGAAATGAGAATTGCAGCTTTAAATTCATGTTCTTTATCACAAAAGACTCCTAAAGAATTAAGATTCATGTATGCAAATCCTCATCATTGTCTCCGCTCGGTTTCGAGAAACAATGGATACCACCTGTAAAGGTAGCAGCACGTGTAATTGTGAAGTAACGGTTGCACAATCATAAGCACACCTCTCCTGCATTAATACTGCCTGATTTTAATGTCAAAGAGACATCCAGAACGAGTGGAAACGATGCAGAGATAAGCAAAGAGTACATACAGCACCTGGTATTCCCAAATTGTCACCAATTTTCATACTGACCAGATTAAACGTTGCCTATGGGATGCAAATGGAATTAAAATATTTATCTAAATGAAAGTTTCATTGTGACCAGAAGCTCCAACCCCGAAAGTTCAGAAGAATCTTGGTTGTGATACAAAGTTTTCCAATCAATTCTTTCCACGTTGGATACGTATCTTGCCATGATGAACTTGATAAAAAAAAAAAAAAACGTTATTCTCCTGGTTCTACCACATCAGGCTTTTTTTTTTTTTGTTGTTTACATAGGCATCACCACTTATCAAGGCCAAGAGGCCACTCGAGGATAAGGGGTAAAGAGTGTACAGTAGAAATTGGACAATATAGTGACCGTTAGTAATGGAGATTCGGTGAATTTGTTAACTTATATGGAACGGCTCATCAAAAACTTGTTTACGTTAGACTTGAAGACAACCATATTGCAGCCAGCTGGAAAGCGGAAAAACGGAAGACAATTCCATAGGCGTACAGTTCTAAGAAAGAAGCTTTGCTCATGGAATCTACGCTTAGGTTTAGGCACAGATAAAGAGTGGGGGAAACTAGTGATCGTGGTTTCTGCTAGACGGGTGTTTCTTGTGAAAGTTTGGCGAGAGGGGACCATAGAATGGAGCTCAGTTGAGCACTTGCCATGAAAATAACGATAAAGCAGAGACAAACTCGCAACATCTCTTCTGTGAGAAAGAGATTACAGGGAAGAGAAAAGGACATCCTCCATAAGGCTATGAAGTCTATTTTGAACTCTATCAAGGCAGGATAAGTCCTATCTAGCAGCTCCTGCCCAGATGTGGCAAGAGTACTCCATCCTTGGACGTACCTGGCTCTTATATAGATAGAGAATTGCATCAGCAGTGAGATATCTACTGGATCGATAGAAGAATCCCACCATTTTTCCAGCGGCCTTGGCAATGGATTTAATGTATGTGTTCCATTTAAGATCAGGAGTAAAGGTCAAGCCCAGAAGCTTGTCAAAAAATGAGGACTCCCCAAGACGAGAGCCATTCATTTCAATTGATGCCAGATGGGGATCAGAGCGTTGATGATGTAAAGATAAAAGCTTGGTTTTAGATGCATTAAAAGTAACAAGCCACCTCTTTCCCCATTGTACAACTTGCTGAAGATCAGAGGAGAGAGAACGAGAGAGAACTTGTTCGTTTATGGTCTTAGATGTGCTACCATAGATAGTAGTGTCATCAGCATAAATGTCTACGAATGATGTAAGGATGTGATTTTGAAGATCATTAATATAGATCAGGAAGAGAGTTGGGCCCAGAGGGACTCCAGCATTAATACTAAGAGCTTCTGATTTCTGTCCATCAACCACTACTCTTATGAAATGTTTGAAGATATCGATTTCCTGACTTAAAATGCATCTAACATTGATGTTGTTATTTTATTTTTCTCCTTTGCAAAACTGAATCATGTTCTGCAAAGTCAAAAACAACACTTTTACTCATTTTATTTAGATTCTTCAAACTACAGTTTTCATATGCCTCAATGATGAGTTCTCCAGGTTTGACCTTTCGTCTACTAGGATCTCAAATCGTTTGGACTTTGTTGAATATTAATAAACGACTATCATTTAAACCCAGCCGACACGCTCTAACCTTCCCAAATCCACAAAGCACCTGCTTAACACATCTGCACCTCACAAGTACAGACAAGTTAGGCACAAGGTTCATTAATGTAGAAGCCTCCAACTCCCCCAAAAGGGGCGCTCTCCATTATGTCACACTAAACCAAACCATCTGTGGAACATAGAGGTCAAGCAATGGGCTGGGAAGGCTTAAATTACAATCAATACTGGAGAAGGACAATGGCCTCTCAAGATTGGAGCTTCTGTCCACAACGAGTGAACATGCATCATGGCACACAAACTTTATGAAGGTTTCAATATCAATTGATGGATGACCAAGGACACAATATATTCCAAGACATTTGTAAAAGAGAGTATTTAATTTTTTAGGGGGTGTATACAATTCAAGATTCACTTACCAGATGTCTGACTGCGTTGTGAAAACTCCATCTACAAGGGATTCTGGAGACATCCACCGTACTGGTAAAAGCCCTTCACCTTCTTTACGGTAATAATCATTTTTGTAAATATCTCGAGCGAGACCGAAGTCTCCTATTTTCACAATCATATCATGGGGGCTTTTGGAAGAGACCAGGCAGTTCCGTGCCGCCAGATCTCGATGAACAAAATGCATTTCTTCCAAATATTTACACCCTCGTGATACATGAACGCAGATTTTCATTAGATCAAGCAGTGTTAAGATAGTGTGATTGGTCTGCAACAAGTTGGGACGCTGTTAAAAAAAAAATAAAAAAATGCAAGAATAAAAGATGAAAGAATATTTTGAATTTTTACCAAAACTCGATTGGATCACAAAGTAAATTCACTGAGAAGAAAAAATTCAACATATATGATCTATTAGATAAAGGGCAGTTGTCTATGTGTGTGCGTATGTCCAAGTCAAAATCTACAAAACAAACCCCCACAAAGTTGGTATATTCTTGATCAGAGTTACCCTTTTAAATATCTAAAAAATAAAAATATTCATTCTTTGGGGGCCAACCGGACCAGGTTTCTTCAGGGGATGTGTTATTGTTCTTCAGCCATTTCCAATGTTATCTCTTATATAAAGACGAGGTGAATGGCTTACATCATTATTATTGCTTTTAATACATTAAAACAAGAGAGGAGACTGGGCTGGGCAGAGGTGAAAGAGTAGGGGAGAAGAGTGTGAAATAAAAAACAGGGACATGGAAAGGTAGACAGACGGATTGAGATAGAAGTTTTTATATAAAGGTGTTACACATGCTTTTTAACTTATTTTTTTAGTCGCGTGCAAGTAACTCTATAAGTCACTCCGTCGGTTGATCAGTCGTTCGGTCTGTCCGTAAAACTTTTGTGCTTGGCCTTTTTGGTTAAGATCAAAGGTCTGTTGTTAATAGATGCTGTTCTTAGCTTTTTAAGCTTTTCTGTGTAGTATCTGTTCCGGCAGATACTGCAAACAAAGACCATATGTGGGGGCGACCCCACATATAAGACCTTGGTCAATGTAGGGGCAACCCTTCATACCAATTGTCACTATCCAGCTCCCTTACTCCCCGGGAAGTTGGTCCCCATTTCCCCTTCACTCCTCACATTAAAAATCGGCCTTGTGCCTACTTTGCTCGGTGAGGGAGCAAATAAATACCCTTTTCTTGGCCTTTTGGCCAGGATCAAAGTGTAGTATCTGTTCCGGCAGATACTGCAAGCTATGACTAGCTATGACTAGCTATGACTAGCAAAGACCAGATGTGGGGGCAACCCCACATGCTTGACCTTTAATCAGCTCCCATTTCCCACCTCTCGGGAGCTGGTCCCCCTTTTTTCCCTTCCCCCTCCCTTCACTCCTCACATTAAAAATCGGCCTTGTGCCTAATTTGCTCGGTGGGGGAGCAAATAAATACCATCTGTTCTTACTACATGCTGTACTTATTGTGATATAAAGTAGGGGATCACTTTTCTGTATTAATTTAGTGTAAAATGATCACCCACTTTAAAACCAGTCAGTCTCAAAGCCATTCCCCAGATCATTCAAGTTGTTTTTTAAGGATTCCAGTTGTTTTTTAAGCATTCAAGTCATTCTTAAGGTCATTCAATTCATCCTTAAGTTCATTAAAGTCATTCTAAGTCATTTACTTTTTATTTATTTAAGGCATTTCACCCCATTTTTCGGTCATTTTAGTTTATCCTTAAGAATTTCATGTCAATCCTACATTCACGCATTCATTCATTACACGAGAGCACGCGACTAATGGCTATCAGCCTTGTTTTTATGACCCCAGACAATGCCGTGTATCCCTGCTAGTTATATATATATATATATATAGAGAGAGAGGAAGGGAGAGAGAAAAAATAGTGGTTGATCATAGTCAAAGGCGACTTGAAGGCTCCCTTTTCATTAGTTACTATACCCAAGATCACTCATTTACTCTTAATCTTCACCTTATAATACGGAGTGTTTAACAAGGGAACATCAAGTACTATTTTTTAGCTTTTGGTATGGCTGAACTGAGGATTGAACCCTGATCTCCTGGCCCATTTGTCAACACTCTAAACATTGTCAAATATGCAGTCGAGCCATTCTATTAATAGTTTCTTTGGCATTAAAAGCTTTTTTAACACAATGCAGATACTAGTGATGGGACGATTCCAATATTTTTCCGATTTTGATACAATTACCGATTCTGTTGTAAATTCCTGATTTCGATTTTTTTAAAATCTCTAAATATTTAACCAGTGGCGGCTCGTGCCTGAGATTAGTGGGGGTGCTGCTTCAAAAATTTTACGTATTTTTTTAATATCGTGTAAAGGAATTCGAATATATAAATAAATATTTAATCAAATAAACAAATATTCAAATATATAACAAAGACAAATAATCAATCAGAAATGGATAATACGCAAAAGCTTTTTTTAAAAAGATATTTTTAAATTATGTACACTTTACAGAATAAAAATAATATATATATTTATTCCTTTTCAGATTAAATAAAAGTTTGCGGGGGTTTTTTTTGGGTTTTTTTTTGCAAACAAACGAAAAACATTTTTAAAAATAACTTATTTTTTATAAAAACAAAAAAGAAAAACTTTGAAATTTATCTGCCTCCCTACGAGTGTTAATTTAGGAGTTTACTATTTGAAAATAGCGTTTTATTTAATAACAGTTTTATTTACAAAATTTATTTTTAAAGATGTATTTATAACAAAACGTATTTGTAAATAAAATGCAAAATAAAAAAGTTTACATTTTTATATAGTGAGCAAACAAACAAAAATATTTAAAGATACAAAATTTTATTTACAAATCTTTTAACAACTTGCTTTTTATATAAAATGAACAAACTTGGCTATTTACTGACCTTCCCATGCCGGTAAATATCGACATAAAGTGGAGATTTATTATAAGAAAATAGGATGTCATATATAAGCATTATAAAACATAGAATTTTAATGTAGCTTTCTTCCCCAAAAAAACAAAAATTAAAATTGTCTCAGTCCAGAAGGATTTCTAATTACTTTTTTTTAATGCGTATTATCTGACCCATCTACTAACAAATTCAATGTAAAGTTTAAAAATGCATTATTATTAAAAAAAAACACAGTTGTTTTTGTAAAGTTTAGTTGTTGCAAAATAAATAGCATTTAAAACTACTTTAAAGAAACAAACAAAAAGGCAGGTAGATGGAAAAGTAACTTTATTTTTATGGTAAAATTTACTTATTGTATATTTGGTTTTTACCCTTGGCCGCGTGTTAGCTTCACTGCTAAATTCCCGAATACTTTTAATAAATAAAAATAAACAGTTTCTGCATATTATATATTTCCGTCTGCTACCGACTTAAATCCCAACGCTAAAAGTGTGCGTATTTAAAAAAAAATAGCACAATATTTTATGTACAAGAACACGTTATGTGCAGATTTTAATAATAATTTTAAAAAATATAAGTAAACCTCCTTTTTTTTTTCAATAACAATGTTATCATATTTATACAGGCGCACACTCTAAGCAAACAACGAATTTCACGACACGGAACTGCGCCAAGCGACAGTTCTTCAAGCAGCTTTCATCGGCTGCCTAAAGCGTCTAATCCGCGCATGCGTACAAGAGAATTTCATTAAGAAAGTGTAACTGTGAATTTAACAGCTCCAAGCAAGTTTTATTTTTGTTATTATATGAATTTGGAGATACCGACATTAAAGTTAATGATTTTATAATGTACACATAGAAAAAATAAAATAATAATAATAATAATAATAATAATAATAATAATAAACAAACGTATTATTTTTAATTTTATCATTAATATTGTGTAGAAATAACTTGGGGGTGCTGCAGTCCCACAGTTCCATGCACGAGCCGCCACTGTATTTAACCATATAATGTTTCTTTCTTTTTTTTTCCTTTTATAAATTTTCAGATTACTGAAAAAAAAAAACATGTTATATGTGTACATATTTTAACAAATGTAAATATAGGTGTATGAGGCAAGATGTACAGATTTTAGTTTTATTAAAATCAATAAATATTCATCCGGCGATGGAAAATTAAGTATTAAACAAAAACAAACAAAAAATATTAAAAGAATCAGAAAATGGACACAATTTTTTTTCGATCCTGATACCCCCAACATTCTTATTCCCAATTAATTCTCCTACATTAGTAGATATTTAATTTAGTTTTGCAAACAATTATGGCAAATATTGATCTGTGTTAAAACATAAACACTCTTACACTTATATCTCCTCTTACTGTCACTCATGAACACTAGGAACAGAAATTCGAAAGTAATAAAACATATTTCAAGTGTTTTCATTGACTGATAATCTCCTTTCTCATCCTTTTTAATAAGCGGTTTGCTGATAGAGTAGAGGATGTGTCCTGGTGACTTCCTAACCAGACTGAGAATAGGGCATACACACCTAACACATTCCTACCTCTTAAAAGGAGAAACACGATCTCAATGTATTCTGTCAAACACCACTTACTATAAAACACTAATACTAAGGTGATACTAATCGAATGTATAGACCTCTCACAAATTAGGGAAAAGCATTACAAAGAAATAAATCTGAAGAAAATCGTTGAAAAGAACAACACCAGAAAAATCTTATCCTACATCAACGAAATACGACCCTTCCAAAAAAATATACCCCTCCCCCCCCCACAAAAAAACCCTTATTTTCTGCAAAAACAAAAACAACCCACCTTTCCTGCTTTTCCTTCTTCCCATCTCCTTTCTCTTTCTATCTCCTCCATTTTCTGACTGGTTTCCTAACTTAAATTGTACCCAACATTAATACTGTAACCCTTTTCCCTCTCCCATTGCAAAATGTTCTGCAGGTCAGGGAACAAAAACGACAAAATCCACTATAAAACAACGAAACCAAAAGCCACAAAATAGCGATTGAAGATACAAAGAGCTTGAATAAAAACCTTCTACAAAATAACTGGATACAACATCGGATACTATTTCCAAAATAACTGGATTCGGCATCAAATAACCCAAAAAAGGGTTGATATGCCGTAAAACAACCAAACAACCTTATAGAAAAAATATATTAAAAAAGATTTATATTTTTATCTCTGAACAATAAATTTGAGAAAAAACAGATAATCTACAAGAAAACATTTTTTAATATATAAGAGTGTTGGGTGTGATCATTATATCCATACTTATTAGTATTTTTTTTTTTACATCAATCGAACTGAGAGTGTGTTTGTAGTTCTATATACAAGGTGTGTAAGTAAAAATAAAAAAGTGTATAACACCTTTTTCGTTTTTAAGATTTTATACGGTTATCAACTGATTTCACAAGTAACTAATTTGTTTTTAATTATTTTAATAAAAATGAATTCTATGAGAGTCTCAAAAATCTTCACATAAGCACTCCGAATAACAGTCGACTCAGAAAACAAGTCCTCAAATTCTATGAGCATTGTTTCTGAAAAAGGGGGAAAAATTGCTGTTTTATCCTCATTCTCGGGTGTATGCTTCTTGTTTTTGCGTTAATAAGTGAGGATTCATTAGTCGAACAAAATAGTTAAAAATACAAGAAAAAAAAAAAAATAAGCTACTTGTTAAATCAGTTGATGCGGTTCCCCGGTGTCATCCATATTGAATTCTAAATAAAATCATATTCATACAATTTATCATGCTATTTACTTTGTGTAAGAATTATTCGACATTGTTTTTCAGAAAATAAAATTACTCAACACAGAAAAACAAAACAAAAAAACAGAAACTATACTCACAGTTGACGGCCTGTATTGTCTTAGGAAAAGCAACAGATCTCCGCCTTCCATTAATTCTGAGACGATAAATTGTGGATTGCCATCCAAACAGACACCCAACAATTGCAAGATATGTAGATGTTTAAAGTTACTCATGAGTAAAGCCTCTTTCAAGAATTCTTCTTTTTCATGTTCCGAGGCGCATTTCCTTAAAGTCTGTAAAAAGTCAAGAAGGAAAGAAAAAATAGAAAATTAAATAGTTTGGTCACATCTTTGAAAACATTATTTCGTAAAGTTAAAAGGGACTAGCCATTATTTCTTTATCTCTTGCCATTTTTACTCACAAGATTTTGTCTCCCTTTTTCTAATTATCTCTACAATTATATAAAAGGAACTGTGTGTGCGTGCGTTCGTTCCCTATGGACTCGAAAACAACTGGGCGAATTTCTATGAAATTTTACACAAAGGTATTTTATGTGCTTGGCAGTGTTTTTAGATAAGTTTGGTATCAGAATGTCTTTAAAAAGTATCGATAATCAAAAAAATCCAACAAAAGAAGGAACAGGCGATTTTGACCAAAGTTAACACCTTACACAGCCTAACATCAGAAGTGCATTTGAGAACTTTTATCACTACACAAGCTGAAAGGCCCGGCATATAAAATCAATATTAGATTCTTTGATATGACAGGTACGCATTCAAAATGAATGTTTTAATATTTAAA
Organism: Euprymna scolopes; assembly: GCF_053919585.1. NCBI lineage: Eukaryota > Metazoa > Mollusca > Cephalopoda > Sepiida > Sepiolidae > Euprymna > Euprymna scolopes. The sequence continues at coordinate 88,501,388 of NC_136500.1, forward strand.
GCCTAATTGAAGCATGATACTTGATTGTTCATTATAAACTTAAAGCCATTATCACCGCACAAGTAGTAAGGCCAGGCATATAAAATCAACAGCAGGTTCTTTGATATGACAGGTACACATTCAAAATGAATGTTTCTGTTTAAAGTGCAACTGAAGCATGATACTTGATTTTTTTTATTTTAAACTTAAATGAAAGCCATTATCACCACAGAAGCAGTAAGGCCAGGCATACAAAATCAACAATAGGTTCTTTGATGTGACAGGGGCACGTTCAAAATGAATGTTTCTGTTTAAGCACAATTGAAGCATGATAGTTTACTTTTGCATTTTAAACTTTAATTCAAGCTATTATATATAAAATATTTTCACAAACTCAACAGTAGGTTCTCTACAGTGCAATGTAGACTACAATGTATTGTGGAATAAGTCATTCCAAGAGGCATGTGAAGCTTCCTTCTAGTGCACAGCGATGGGTCCCCAACTAGAGCAGGCAATTAATCGATTTGACTGAAAAATGAGTGATTTCACCGATTTCGATGACAATAAAAATATTGGAGTGTGAAACATTTGTTGAACATCACTCAATCCCGGGCAACGTCGGGCAACACCCCTGCTAGTCTAATAAACAAACAAAGCACCAAAAAAGAAAAAAAAAAAGAAATAAAAGAACGTACTTACAAAACAAATATCGCTACACTCACCTTGACAGCCACTCGCGTTTCACCTGAGTCGTCAATATTTTTACAAACTCCTTCAAAAACTTCCCCGAATGCTCCACTGCCAAGGAATTTCTTTCGGATCAATTGATCATGACGGAAGTGAGGTAACGCAACAAGATCAGCATTTGTTGGCACAATACTGAAATAACAATGGAAGGTGAAATAATTTGGGAAAGAACAAGTAGTATACTGGTAAGACAACTATGTAATGCATAGTTGTTATCTATAAAAATAATAAAAACAAACGTATGCGTGTATACATATATTTGTATAATACATAGTTGCTATAGATGATAATAATAATAATATAAATCTCTATAATCGCTATCTATGATAATAATATAATTAAAAAAAATATCTATGCAGTTCATAGTTGATATCTATGATAAGGACACTAATCGCAAGATGGAGAGATAGGTTATATGTACAAATTAAACCTTCACTAACCGCTCGACTTGTTAGCTAAATGTTTAAGGCACATTTAGAACGGATGGTCCCTCTTTCATATGCAATAATGTACAGGTCATACTTTTATTTGGGGGATGTGGCAAAAGCTGTGAAAATGAGGGCTTACTGTTCAAACGACCTAGGTGTGCGTGTGTGCTTTGTCATTGCTGCGAAGCTAGGATAAGAAAAGAATTCCAAGATGGCGCTGACGGCGTTTTGTAATGGTATGATCTCGGATACTCTCGCAAAATCTCGTGCATATATGCAAATCAGTTGGTCTTTGACAACTATAAATTCAGGTCGTTTTGGAAGGCAAGGCGGGAGGAAAGAACGGCCGGTTGGTAATTGTGTATGCTGGATCATGTTGGTGGCATGTCACCATGTCTGTGTGTGTACTGATCGAACCGCTTTCCTGTCACTTGCACATTGGACTTTGAATTGGTTTACATTGGACTTGCACATTGGACTTTGAATTTGTTTAGATTGGACTTCAACTTCAGGGGATTTTTCTATATTTATGAATTTTTAGACTAAACCGTTTATTTAATGATATTACTTATGCAAACAGTCATCATCATCACGTTTTGGAATTTAAGATGCTGTAAGTGTCCTACATTCCTGGGTAAATGACACTAGGCAACATCTGATGTTTGCTTTCAATATGGTCTGATTCAAAGGGATGATATCAGCCATGCTGCGTAATGTTAAATTTCTTATGCACCATAAGCCAGGTCTTTTTGGATTATTTTACTCATTCGACCCAAAATATCCAAACAAGCTATGTAGTTGATGTACGAGAAGGCACATTGTGTACGAAGAAACCACTTTGACAAAAACCTTCGTTAAACCAAATACAAGAAACAAGAAACTTGATCAATTGTCAAAAAAGAAGATAAGTTAAAAATATGATATTTGAAAGGTTATTTTTGGCAAAAGGTTACACAGGTGTAATCAGGTCGCACCAAAGTCAGGTCAATTTAGTGAAATGACAATGGCTGAATAAAACGCCCTAAAGACGTAACTGGCATATCTAAAAATCTAGCAGTCTTCTTTCAAAAAGGTGTCTTATATCAAAAGTTGCAGAAAAAAAAGTATTTTAATCATTTAATAAAATATTATATAACATTATTTGGCTTTCTAAAATTTTCAAATTAGATTAGAAAATTGTTTTGCAAGAATTAATAAAAAAAAAATTGTTTTTCAATTTTCATAAATACAAAACGTGTTCAAAAAGTAACGAGACTGCAACTATATTTAAATCTTGGATTTATGGTGTGGTGGTTAATATACTAACTTTTCACTGCCATTGTAAGGTTTCATATCAGAACTTGGACGAATTTACAGAACTTATATTGCATATATTTTGGTTATTGCAATAATCACTAAGAATATTCAGGTGTTTCAATGGAGTCCAAAGAAGAGTCTCCAATCTAATAGGCCCTGTACTGTCAACTAAGCTTCAACATTAGTCCCATCGCCGCAATGTTGCATCCCTGTGCCTGTTTTACAAGTATTTTAATGGAATGTGCTCTGAGTAACTTATTGCACTTGTTCCCTCTTGACATACACGAATATGACCAAAAATTTGCTTGGTAACAAAATCACACCCCTTCACTGTAAATGCTGAAAAGCCTTCCATAATAGTTTCTTACTTTGGCCAGCTAGACTTTAAAATTCCCTACCTGTACCCTGACTGTACTGACATGCAGAAGTTTAAATGTAATGTAAACAAACATCTTGCTCATATCCCCATAAATATGGTGTCAAATAGTAGCCTTTTATGTCCAAGTGGCGATGTGCGTTGTTTGAAGTGAACGTGATTAAGAAAGAAATCTCTTCCAAATTATGTTACCCAACAAGAGAATGTATTCGTTTATTTCAGAATCGTAAAATACAAAAAAAAAAAGAAAAAATGTCTACATTTACCTCACTGAATATAAAGTGTTATTTTGTTGGACTGCAATATGTGGAAGGTCCTGAAGTGTGGCAAGTTCAACATCTGGATTGTGGCCATCGTTTACATGGCTGGCTCTTTTCTTCTCAGATTGTTTCTTCTTGAAAACTGAAAGAAAAACATTTATTTATGCAATAATTTTTATTATAATAATAATAATAATAATAATAATAATAATAGTAATGATAATAAACTAGTGGGACCTGTGGAAATTCCACAGTTGTATCTTCATCCGCTATGTTTTCCTCAATAAGATTAGTGTTCATTATATATATATATATATATATATATATATATGTGTGTGTGTGTGTGTGTTCATTATATATATGTAGGTCTTTCATCGTACTTGACTGATACCGACATTTTTCTTCATCATGGTTGTTTCGCTTAGTGGTTGCTATACAAATAAAACCTTTTCATGGAAGAAAGAGCATAAGGAGACGTTCGTCCATATTAACTGTCCAGTGAACGGATATCATAACACTTAGTTCGCTGCATAACAAAGGGCCATACAAATTTCAGCGAGATCTGAGTAGATGTGGTATCGTGCTGACTAATCCTTATTAATCTCTAACTGTGCGCAGAACGGATATCATAATACTTAGTTCGCCGAATCTTATAACAAAGGTTCATACAAAATTTCAGCCAGATCGGTCGAGTAGTTTCCAAGAAAAAGTGGAACGAACAGACAGACAGACAAAAGGAAATATATATATATATATATATATATATATATATATATATATATATAAGTGAGAATGTGTGTATGAGGACACTTCTCAACCTATATACTCAACGAAGTTTTATCTATAGACTTGAAATTTGGTATATAGGATATTTCAGATACATGGAACACTTTTTAATTGGTTTTCATCCGGAAAAAAGGGCTGCTAATGTGTTAAAATTGGTACGTGGGAGTCATTGGATTTTATCTGTTTGCTGTTTTACGAATGCGCATGTGTGAATCGTTTACATTACAAATTACTTATGTTAAGAATAAGTAATCTGAAAACACCTTGTAAAGTTGTGTCACGCTGGTCTAATGGTTATCGTACTTGGCTCACTATGTTTAGGTTTTAGTTTCGATTCCAGTTGGAGTATTTTTTTTTTTTTTTTTTTTTTTACTTACAAGGAGTGAACGGTTTACCAAAAAGAAAAAGAAAAGAAAAAAAAATACTCGCATGCACATGTCTCAGTTTTCTGTATTAATAAAAATATTTAATTTATGCATATTTTTACGACCGGGCAATGCCGAGCGGCCTTCTAGTGTAATATAAACTTATGCTGAGATGAGGGAAATAAAAAGGTAAATAAAATGTTACTTACCAACCCAAGTGAAAAACAAAATGATGACAACAATGAGGATGATGAATGGAATGATTATAAATTGGTACACGCTTGTCTTCGCCCAATTCTCATTCTCTACAAAAACACAAAAGAAATTAGAATTAATACACAATTATTTCTATACATCATATCATACACCTAAATAATCTTTACAGTTAGCGACATCAATTACTTTTAAGGAAATGCAGTTTGGAAAATTAATCAAAGACATTTGTAACACATTTGCATTAAAAAAAAAATAATTCCTATCATTTGGATTATTAAGACTACTGTTCTCATTTGCACAACCTTTCGAACGATGTAACCTCCGACCTTCTTCATGTGTATCTTGTCATACTCTAAAATCTTTCTGTCGAATTCTAACATCTGCACAGAATTTCAAACGGAACCTTTATTATTTATTTTTTTTTTTAGATAAGGATTGATAATTTAAATTATTTGGATTATTCAGACTATTGTTCTCATCTTGAGTTATTTTCACAATGTTGATGTAACCTTCAACTTTCTTTAAGTGTATCTTGTTGAACTTGGGAATCTGTATGGAATTTCGAATGGAACCCGTTATTTAACCAATGGGGTAGCATGCTCTCGTTCCGTAAGTCATTACTGAGTAGAAGTCCTAAGTAATTAGCAATTGTATTTTTTAGTATCACTTGCATTGAGGATTGAATATCCAACCTTCAAAAGAGTGTAAATTAAAACTGGATTTTATAAAGTACTTTATCCATTACACCATTGTAGACAATTCTAGTATGAATTTTAACATACACACACATATATAAAAGAAAGAAACAGAAACAAACATTATAAATTTATTTCAACCCAAAAGGGACATCAAACGAGAAGAGCTATCTAGGGATTAGCATCCGACTGTAGTAGTAGGAATAATAATAATAATAATAATAATAACTAGATTAAAATGGAACGAAATTTATATTCCCATTCCATTTTTAAAACAACCAAAAACATAGCATTCTCCGCAGTTTTACCAAATGAAAAAAAAAATATGAAACAAAAAAAAAATGACGAATTTAAAATGAACTGTGCTGAAATAATAACCTTATTATTTAGAAAACCATTCCTAACATGGGGAGAAAAGTGTATTAGTCTTCTGGCAACATTACTTTTTTTTTTTTTTAATTATAAAATAAAATAGCCAATTTTCAAGCCCCCCCCCCAAAAAAAAACATTTTTTTTTGGTTTTGAAAATTAGTGACCATAAAAAGAGGTAATTTGTTTCTCATTAATTATTACGGTTACTAGCGACACCAATTTTTTTTGTTTGTTTTATAAGCCATTTGGAATATTTCATTTTCAATCTAAGGGATGGTCACGATGATAATGGTCGAAGTGACAAGCGTAATAATATATAGATTATATATATATATATATATATATAATGTCAAATAATACGAATTACCAATTCTTCTCAAAACTTCAGGAAGATTTAAAGAAAAAAAAAATAATGTTTAATATTCAAAATAAGCAATTTAATTTACTGTAAATGGTGACTATGGATAAAATAATTCATTTTGATTATTGAATTATTTTCTTCTCGGTCACGAAGTAAAGTACTTAACTGGCATAATATGCAAACATAATCACATTGACCAGCTTTCATTAGATTACTCAAGTTAAACAACGTTGAGCCTAATGATAACCTAAGGCCATCTAAATGGTTTTGTAATCTTCAAAATAAGTAATAATCCGAGGGAGCTTAGCCAGGAGAATATGCAAGGTGGGGCCAGATTTCTCAACAAATTTCTTCTAGAAGATATTTGGTCAGTAGTGCTGTGTGAGGACAAGCAACAGTGACTAGAAAATCGTGTATCTCTCTTTCTCTCAGATCAGGCTGAGATCCAAGGAGGGTTTCTGTCCAGGAGATGTTAAAAAGCAACTCTCAGCATTCTAGTGTACATATATTGCCACTTGGATGTAAATGGCTACTATTTGGAACCATTTGTACGGGGGCACTATGTAGGGAGTCAAGCAGCAAGATGTTTGTTCACATTACATCTACATTTCTGCATGTTAGTGTAGTCGGGGAAGCAGGAAACAGGGAGGGAATTACAAAGTCTAGCAATTGGAGTAAAGAAACTATTTAATAGCTTTTTGGCATCTCTACAGACGTCTACAGTGAAGGGGTTGGATTTTGCTGCTTGTCAGATTATTCGGAGGTAGTTACATAAAGGGAGCACAAGGAGTACAAGTTTGTCAAAGCACTCATCATGAAAGTACCTGTAAAATAGGCACAAGAACATCGCTAAAGATTTCATTCTTAGTCCTCCAACAGTGAACTGCAATTCTAGTTATTCCTTCATTGATCAGAGCTGAGATCCAAAAAACGTATGCATAGAGTTGCTCCCTTATAAAGTGCTGTCTCTAGGAGATCTTAAGATCTTACAATTATAGTACTCAAAAAACTTCAACCTGAACTAGCGCCCATACTTACAAAACTGTTTAAACGTTGTCTTAAGGAGAATAGTTTCCCATCTCCCTGGAAAATTTCATCAGTATGCCCTGTATTTAAGAATTCGGGTGATCGCTCATCCCCCTCTCAGTACAGGCCAATAAGTCTCCTGTGCGTCATGAGTAAGTTGCTAGAATCTGTGTTAAATACAGAAGTAATCAACCATCTCAACAAAAATAACCTTCTTAGTGACACTCAATATGGTTTCCGTTCTGCTAGATCTACAGCAGATGTGCTTACAGTTATATCGCATAGGATTAGCAAATCTCTCGACGGTGGCAATCTTTCTAGGGCAATTGCTCTTGACATATCTAAAGCCTTTGATAGGGTATGGCATAAAGGTTTACTTCATAAGATCGCTAGCTATGGTATAGCTGGAAAAGTCTTCTCAATTATTAAATCATTTCTTTCTGATAGGTTCATAAGAGTAGTAGTTGAGGGGCAAAAATCAGAAGCTCACAGTATTAATGCCGGTGTCCCTCAGGGGTCCATCTTGGGCCCAACTCTTTTCCTGATCTACATTAATGATCTTCCAAATCACATCCTTACATCATTTGTAGACATTTATGCTGACGACACTACCATTTATGGTAGCACATCTAAGACAGTAAACGACCAAGTTCTCTCCAATTCTCTCTCCTCTGATCTTGAGCACGTAGTACAATGGGGAAAGGAGTGGCTGGTTACTTTTAATGCATCTAAAACCAAGCTTCTCTCTTTACATCATCAACATTCTGATCCACATCTGGCATCAATTGAAATGAATGGCTCTCGTCTTCAGGAGGCCTCAAGTTTTGACAAGCTTCTGGGCTTGACCATTACTCCTGATCTTAAATGGAACACGTACATCAAATCTGTTGCCAAGGCCGCTGGAAAAATGGTGGGATCTTTCTATCGATCCAATAAATATCTCACTGCTGATGCTATTCTCTATCTATATAAGAGCCAGGTACATCCAAGGATAGAATACTGTTGCCACATCTGGGCAGGAGCTGCTAGAAAGGACTTGTCCTGCCTTGATAGAGTTCAAAATAGACTTCGTAGCCTCGGAGGAGATGTCCTTTTCTCCTCCTTGCAACCTCTATCTCACAGAAGAGATGTTGCGAGTTTGTCTCTGATGTATCGTTATTTTGATGGAAAGTGTTCGACTGAGCTTCAATCTATGGTCCCCCCTCGCCAAACTTTCACAAGAAACACCCGTCTAGCTGTAAACACTATCAATAATTTCCCCCACTCTTTATCTGTGCCTAAACCTAAACATAGATTCCATGAACAAAGCTTCTTTCTTAGAACTGCACGCCTGTGGAATTGTCTTCCGTTTTCCTGCTTTCCGGCTGACTACAATATGGTTGTGTTCAAGTCTAACGTAAATAAGTTCTTGATGAGCCGCTCCATATAAGTTATCAAATTTACCAAATTTTCATTACTAATGATTACTATATTGTCCAATTTCTACTGTACACTCTTTAACCCTTATCCTTGAGTGGCCTCTTGGCCTTGATAATGTGGTGATGCCTATGTAAAAAAAAAAAAAAAAAAAAAAATCTTGGCATTCTGGTGTACACACCATCAATTCTTTGCTCCAATATTTTAGTAAAACTCCACGTGGTACTTCCATGTAGAAAACTGATATAACAATGGTTTAAAGAAGTCGTGTTTCATCTTTGACTTCTGGATTGTTTTCACTTTGTTCAATCCAAACCTTACTGATTTGCACATTTAGTTTAGTCTTTGTGGAATTTTCTTTTGTGATGTTGCAGCCAAGATAGGCAAAACATTATTAACACAAGTCCCATTGAGGGAAGAAATTCAGTGAATAGACTGCACAGAACTAAAGTCAAGCAAATAACAGATTACCCACAATGCACTTGTGAAGACCTACCTGGTGTGATGGAGTATAGAGCGAAATGATGTGAGAGAGTCACAGATCTTCATGACACTACCATAATAAAGTAATGATGAAACTAGAGATCGATTAATTTTTTTTTTTCAGAGAGGGGGGGGGGGAGAATATTCAAGGTTTGAAAATACAACATACATTATTTCTGTTTGGACTTACCTTTTTGGTTGGAGAAAGGTTTGCTAATTTTACTGTAGTTTCCCCAACCTCTTGAGTTTTTGGCTCGAACTCTGAACAAGTACTTTTCACCTGTTATGTATTTATCAGCAATGATCCAACGTGAATGAGAATCGTTGTAGACAGTTGTCCAATTTGTCGCGTCAACATGCCTGTCAAAATTTGAATTGGAAATATTAATTTTTTTTTAAGAAACCGAAAAAAAAAATACATGCATGTACTTGCATTTTTGAATTATTCTGAACGCCTTGCTTCCGTTCATTTTTTTTTTTTTTTTTTTCAACTTTTTCACCCCATATTGCCTATTGGAATGTAAGGGTTAGGGTTAGGGTTAGGGTTTGCCTATTGGAATGTAAGGGGCTACTATTGGGGATTGTATCTACTGCAGGAAATTGAGCAGCAAGATATCTGTTCACATTACGTTTAAACTTCTGCATGTCAGTACAGTCAGGAAAGCAGAAAACAAAGGAAATTCTAAACCCTAGCAGTTTGAGGGAAGAAACTATTAGAGTAGAAGGTCTTCCAGCATTTAGGGACTTCAAAAGTGAAGGGGTGGGAGTTTGCTGCTTGTCGGATCAGCCAGGGGTATGCACGTCGAGGGAGCATAAGTGCTATGAGATCATCAGAACAGGTACAAGGATGCTACATTGTGACGATGGGATAGAGGTTGGAACTTGGCCAACAATGCGGGACCTATTAGATTTGAGACTCTTTTTGGACCCTTTCAGTTTATGTAGAATTTATTCCAAAAGTATCAGTCATGAGTGTTCAACAGTATTTATTTTATTAATGTTCAATGCAAGGGCACTTTGATGATCGCCTCATCAGTAGAAACTGTGATCCTGAATGAGGTTCACACCCAGTGAACTATAACTCCAATCCAATCAGATTTTTATCTGTTGGGTTATCTCAAAGATTATCTCTATCAAAACAATCTGTAGACTATTCCCGAACTGGAGATGGCCATCACATCAGGAGTAGTGCCAGGAAAGGAATATGTTAGAGTTATTGACGATTCAGTATGTTGTAAGAAGGTGTATTTTTTAGAATCCGGTATTTCCAGGAAGGATCATGTGAAGATTGCTAACATCAATAAATGGTGCGATGGAAGTGGCTGGATTCGAACTTGGTACAGCCAGGTCTTCATTCCGAACTTCTACCCACCTCACCATTGTTATATCAAGTAAAAAAGCAATTATTTATAACCTTGATTAATATTAAAAGCTTTTGAAAATACTCATTTTATCAAATTCTAATTTTTCTTCTTCTAAATGAATCATTGTGCCTGCAATAAGTTTCCAGACCTTTTGTATGGCCACTTTTATTGATAGAAAACATATGAAACTATAGTCCCCTTCGAAGTAATCTTCTTTGGCTGCAATGCAGTGTTATACCATTCCAATGACTTTTGGAAGGCCCCATGGAAGTTCTCTTGCATGAGCATGCCAATGACCCTCGTCACAGCCTCTTTCATCTCCTCAATTGTTTCATAATGACAACCTCTAAAGTTTTCCTTGAGCTTAGGGAATAACCAAAAGTCATCAAGAGCAAGGTTTGGACTATCGGAAGGATGAGGAACTGTCTTGATGCCTATCTTGGCCAAATAGTCTGTGACAAGTATGGAGTTGTAGACTGGTGCGTTGTCCTGGTAGAAATGCCACTGACCCGATTTGAAGAATGGTGATTTGCTCTATCTGGCTTTCTTGGGTTGGAGAGCCAGCATGTTTCCACTGGGAACTGTCTCTTTGTCTCTGGGTCATAGCAGTAGATCCAGCTTTCATTACAGGTTACCAGAGCATCAAGAACTGCAGGATCTAAACAGATCAGCTTGACCATCTCCCTGCTATTATGACAACGACTTTCTTTCTGATCTTCTGAGCTCCCTTGGGACAAACTTCATGCAAATCTTCCGCATCTTCAGTTCCTCCTGAATAATTATGTGTACAGTTCTCACATTGATACCAAACTGTGCAATTATTGTCTCTATAGACACACAACGGTTCTTATCTATGAAATTATTTATTTAGCCAATCAAACACAGATTCCCCGCCTTCCTTGAATCTCTTATGCCACTCAAAAACTGATGCTTGATTCATACAAGATGGTTCAAAAGCAGTCTGAAACATTCCATATGTTTCTGTGGAATTTCTTTCAAGTTTAAAACAGAATTTTATTGCATTTCATTCTTCTAAAGTGTCCTCATATCCAAATCGAGCTTTAGTAGGGTGCATTCCAATTCTTGCTTTAGCTGTTCATTTGAACCCGAAATCATAAAAATTGTTCATTCATCTCATAAGAGATGATTGATCAATTTTTATATAACAATAACATACTGAATTTTCAAGAGTCTACGTTAATTTTAAATGCCTATACAAAAAAAATGTCTGGAAGTTATTGAAGGCACCTCGTAGAACAAAATGAAAAGTTTTGAAACTTACTTAATTTGTAACTCATACGAAGTAGGTTGTGTATTTTCTGAATCTGGACTTGCCCAAACAACTCCATTATAACCGGATTCAAGTTTCTCGATCGTTGGAGTGTTTGGTGGAACAGGGTAATTTGCTGGAAAAGGTGGACAAAAAGGAAGAAAGAGAAATTTTAAAAACAAACTAAAAAAAGAAACGTTCAGATAACTAGCAATGGGTAAATCCATTAAAATTTAATGGATAAACAATTAATGTGTAAAAAAAAAATTAAATTTTAATATGTAACTAAATCACATTTTAATGGGTAAACAAAAAAAATTGTTAACATATTAAAAATTTAATGGATGAATACATTAAACCTAATGGATAATAAATATTAAATTTTACTTAGTAAATTAAATTTTAATAGGTAGACCTAAAACTTTTAATGAGTAAACAGATAGAAAATAAATGTGTTAACACATTATAATTTAATGAGTAAAAAAAAAATTATGGTAAAATAAATTAAAAATAGTTGATCTTTAGTACACTGTCCCCAAAGATGTTTTTTTTTTTACTAACATTAATCAAACTAGTGACCTTAACAGTAAAATTATACATGTGAACTGCTTCCCAAAATTTAAAATAGAAATCTTGATTAGATGAAAACAGTAGTCCAAATTATACTAATTATCAATCCTCATCTCAAAAGTTCTGAAACATGATTAAATATTTTTTTATCTTAATTCTGCAACTCTGCCATGTTTTGCTAAACGTCTGGATTACGTTCTATGTGTAAGTAATTAAAAAATTGTTTTCAGAATTATAAGTCCGGAAAAGCTTGGTTCCTGAAAGGTTCTAAAACGAACACTGTTCAACATTCTTTATTGTAAACATCTAACACAATATGTATGGAAGTGTACTGCTATTTCTACATATGAACAAAATTCTCGGTGACAGGATCACAGAGAAACATATATCAACATCAAGCGTGGGCTTAATATAACATTTATGCATATTTTATGACCGAGCAATGCATATACATATATAATCCCAGCTTAGCAAAGCTATGCGATTATATAAATATATAAAAATGACTTACCTAATGTTCTGAATGCAAATTTGTATTTCGTATTATTGTCTGGCCAATGTTTTATTGGGAAATTCATGTGTATTAAAAAGTTAAGCTTGTATGTAATCCGGACAGCAAATTCGTAGACTCGATCGGATCTTAAAGCTGGAAATTGCTGTATTACAGTTCGATTCATCTTCGGCTCAAGGCTTTCGTGCAAACTTATTAAAGCAGGTGACCAAAGACCGCCTTCCGGCTAGAAATGTGAAACAAAAACGATGGAAATGTTTATTAAAAGAAAAAAAAAGGTATTTGTGCAGCTTAGTTAAGAAAAAAAAAACATTTTTAACATGGGGAAGTTTTTTTTTTTGTTTTTTTAAAACTATTCTGTACTTTCACCTAACAATTTAATAAGCAAAAGATAACGTAAAAATTGCTTGGTTGTTTTGATCTACAGCATATCAACTCTTTTCGGCTACTTAATGCCGAATCCAGTAATTTTGGGAAACAATTTATGCTTCAAGTTCTTTATATTTTAAAACATTCATGACGTTTGGTTTAGTTGTTTTGTTTGACAGCATATCAACCCTTTTAGGGTTATTTAATGTCGAATGCAATCATTTTGGAAAAATAAAAAAAAATTATGTTTCAAGTTCTTTATATTTTAAAACATTCATGACGTTTGGTTTAGTTGTTTTGTTTGACGGCATATCAACCCTTTTAGGGTTATTTAATGTCGAATGCAATCATTTTGGAAAAATAAAAAAAAAATTATGTTTTAAGTTCTTTATATCCTAAAATATATATTCATGAAGTTTACTGTTATTGTTTTGTAGAAATAAAATGTTGATTTCTTTTTGATTTTGCAGAACATGTTTGAGTTTTGCAAAGGAAAAAGAAAATAATAAACAATAACATCAATGTTTGGTGCATCTTTGGCCAGGGAGCCAGTATCTTCAGATAGCCTGGTTTGGGAGCAATGGTAACTAAGGATCAACTCCATATTCTCCACAGCCTCCGAATGGAGTCACACCACTGAATGTCTTATACCCAGGATCGTAAAAATTTAATCAAACTAGGAAATCATATCTAAAAATATAGCACAAACGCCATCACCGCCATCAATAATAATATAAAAAAAAAAAACATAAAATAGTTTTCAAATAATTCTTCCTTTCTTCTTCAGCAGTGTCAACAAGTAGTTTCTTAAGAACATCTTGCTAACAGTTTTTTTGGCGCTTCTTCACTATTGGTACGAGATTTTGTCGATAAATGGAGTTTTCAGATTAAAAAAAAAAAAAAAATTCAACTGATTTTTTTGTCAATTTTAATAAATTACAATGGTAGCTTCCAAATTATGCAGTCGGAATTACCTGAATATTACTGAACTATTAAAAAAAAAAAAAAAACTTTAATCGTGGTAGCAAGTGAAAAATTGCCGCCATCTTGTTTAAATTGAAACGGAAAACTTCCTTCCTTTTTAAATTCTCCTGCGTCTTACAATCGTTTTCATCAAATTCTATTTTTTTTATTTTCTAAATAATTTTCTACCTCATCGATTTTCGTAATTTTTTTAAACATCTTAAAAATTCGAGGAATACATAGGTACCATTTGCTTTCATGTGAAATTCAGTTTTACGATTTCCGAAATTTCGTCCCAATAGTGTAGAAGTGCCGGTTTTTTTTTTTACTTGGCCTCATATTGAACATTCTTTCAATGTAAAAAATTGTAAACATGATTATATTTCAAGTTACTTCTTCCTAAGAAACCTTCTGACTAGCAATATATTCCCACAAATGCAACACTAAGTGAATAACGCTAGTGATGAATGAAAAATACTGAGTCTTACACAGACAGCTGTAAGATGAACAAATAAAAACATTGTCTTTGTATTCTGCCACTATTCATGTTTAACTACAAAATTTTTTAATATCAGAAATATTAACAATAAAATTTTCAAGTCATGGAAGTGAAAAAAAAAACATGCATTTCTCAAAAAATTCAAAAAGTGCAATCATCAAATATCTTCAAACAACAACAAAATGCTGAAAAGATTCATATAAATGTCAATCATTGCCTAAGTTCTGCACCATATCATCATGGATTTCGAATAAAGACATACTGTAAATAAAATTACAATAAAAAATGTCCTCTTCACATATATGACAGATTTGAACCACGTTTTTAACTTCTTTTAAAATCTTCATTTATACAAATCCACAACAAAAACTATATCTATATACAATTGATATACAATATGCATGCATGCGACAGCTGAATGGAATATACTAAGACTCATACAGACATCTATGAGATATACAAATAAAAACAAATGTTCTTGTATTCTGCCATTATTTATATGCGTAACTACCAAGTTTCTAGATTCTAATACTTTCTGTTTTATCTTTGCAGGTTGTTAAAGGCAAGGAACTGATGCATTTCTAGAAAAATGGGGACAAAATGAGTATCGGGTAGTGAATGGTTGTGTCAATGACGACAAACCATGACAGTGGTTTCTAACTACAACCATATCTACCCTGCTTGCAAGATGCGGAAATATCTAGTAGTATGCTGCATCACTAAAGATGATGAGGATATAGAAATTGTGAACATCTACTTACAGGAACAAAATGTCTTTCAATTCGTCAATTAAAATGCTTTTAAATCTCTTTCAAATTTCAAAGCATCATGGATTAATTTTGTTTTAACATTGACAGAGGAAGCAAGTGGACTTGGCTAAACAATAAAAGACTGGAATATTTGCATTGATTCCCAATACTTTTCAATCGATGATTTAATTTGGGATCATGTTTTTAGTGGGAGATTTCTCCCTTTCTTGACCTCACTCTCCTTTAAGCTACAGGATGGTACAATCATCTTATTGAATAAATCCTTCATCTTCTATTCTAAGAAGTGTTGTTCGAAGTTATTGCATGATGATTAATGTAAGAAACATTGTGGTGCCCATTTTATTTCAGTTGACAAAAATATTCTCAGTTCTCACACATACATGGTGCTGTGGCCAATACTAAAGATCTGGATTTAAAAATAATAAAAAATAAATAAAATAATTACATAAGGTCACCTAGCCTATGTAACACTAATCCTTTGGTTGATTTTTTAATGGCATATCAACCCTTTTGGGTTGTCTTGTGGTGAAGCAAAGTATAAACAATTCATTGTATGGGATTAATTGAATGCAAGTTGCTATTTTTCTTATAGCTGCAAGGAAACTATGGTTCATGCCTTTCCAAAGTGTATTATTATGTAAATAACTACTGGGAAACGAATTTGCCACAGCAAACTCCATAGTCCACTACAGTACGAAGTAGGCAAATCATATCCTCTTCCTCTTATATATAGTAGATAATCTACCTGGCGTTACCCAGAAATCTATAGTTTCATTTTTGCACACCCATAAATTTTAAACGTTTGGCTATGACCTTATATAGAATGACGCCATCATACATGACGTCATCAGAAATTTACATGCACAAATTTATTTTTCAACAGAATACCTCCAATAAAAAAGGGGCAGTGAAAAATCCTTATTCCGCAGAGTTTCAAATAATGTATTGTTTACTTTCCACATACAAATCTTCTTGGAACACAGTACCGCAAAGCTGCTTCCTGACTGACTATAACCTGGCCATTTTCAAATTCAATGTTTTTGTTGAGCCAGCCTCTTAAATTATTAAATATCTGCCCAACTCCTAATATTACCAATCATTACAATGTTGTCTCGCATCCACTTGACGCTCATAAACTCTTAGCCTTGAGTGGCCTTTGGGTCTTGATAAGTAATTGGTGACATCCTTATAAGGAAAAAAAAAAGCTTCTTTCCTTAAAGTGTTTGCCTTTGGAATTCCCTTCCAGTTCACTATTTCATCAACAGTACCAACATGCAAAAATTTAAATGTAACGTGAACAAACATCTTCCTGCTTAACTCTCCATCAGATTGCCCTTTGTAAATCTGAACTTTAACGAAGTAGCTCTTTACGCTTCAGTTGCAGTATGTCCCTTTTTTTTAGAGTGAAGAAAGATACAAAAAACAAGACAAATTTGCATCGTTTCAAAGAAAGTCTGGTTGTATCAGAGCGATAAGGCTTTTTATTTGAACACTTTTTTTTACACACATTTGCATATGATATTCTTTTAGAAATTTAAACAAACAAAAAAAAAACAATGGACCTTTTATAATAAAGTTTTTCGCTATCTCTATCTCTACTGTTATATAAAAGCCACTTTGTGTATGTGTGTGTGAGTTCCTTCCTCATAGGTTCCGAAATGGCTGAGGCTGTCTTTTACAAATTTCACACAAAGCTAATTTATATGTCTCGCAGTGTTCTTAAACATGTTTAATACAGAAATTCGTCCGATAAGTATCGAAAATAGAAAAAAAAATATCCGATCTTAAAAATAACTTTACTCTAATATAGATACAAAAGAATAATTTTTACAGGGGAATATTTTATGTTACACCGGCCAAGGGAGATAAAATTTCGGCAAATCATTTTTTTCTTAAACAAAAAACCACATTTATCATAATCCGGAGATACAGCTTAGTGGTTGAACATTCAACTACATTTCGAATGATCCCCTGTTCAAACCTGTTCATTTTATTTTAATTTTTTCTTTCTTATTAACGAGATCAATTTACAATGAAAGAAGCCTACCATTTAAAATCGCTGCAAATCATTTCTTCATTTGCATATTTTAAAACTAAACATTAATCAGAAATGAGTTTTCCAGGGTATTCAGCGTCAAGCCCAAATATCAGCTGACGTGATGTTGTAAACAAACACAGACAGAATTCGATGAACGACATTATCATTATTATTTTGTTTAATTTTATTTACTTTTTTGCGAATTAGTCCATCGGACAACTTATTCCTCATAATATTTAATAATCAATAGATAATATTCTTGATCCTATAGTAATACATACGCAATCTGCATAAATTAAAATATCATGTTTTAGCATATTGTAGGACCGGGCAGCGCCGGGCTACCAAGTGGTTTATTTTAAAACTAAGCTTTCAGCATGAGATGATATTTTCAAAGGAAGATGGAAAAAAAAACAAAGTGTTTCTTTGAAAATGATATTTTATGCTAAAAACTATATCTAAATAAATGTATTTATTTAAAAAAATACATTCTTGTTTTTTTTTTTTTTTAATTTCTGAAAAATAAACATATGAAAACAGTGTTTTTACAAAATGTTTCCATCTCTCTATATCCCCCCAAAAATTGAATACTCCTAAAAGTTTTACTACGAAGAAAAAAAAATTTGCAAAACATGTACTCACTCTATAAAAAAAGATAAATCTAAGAACTGATGTGTCGGCTGGTGTCCTCCAAGAAATGTACAGGCTTGTTGCAGTTGCATTGACCAGCTCAATTGGTGACGGATACTTCATAGTGCGGTTGTGAGCATCCATGCTAGCGCTGCACAATTTCTTGCTCGATTCACATGCTTTAACCTGGAAGTAAAATAAGATTAATAATAAAAAAATTATGATTATGTTGATGATGATTACGATGATAAAAGGACGAATGCATTAATCAAGGAACGATTATGAATTGATAGACTGTTTCACTTTCAGCACATACTAATCTAAAAGAGAATAGTAGTCCAAATAATACAAATTAGTGGTAACTTTAAGGAATAGGTATCCAAGAAAATTGCAGTACTTACGTCATCTATTTCAAGTTTAACCAACCAGACTTTTGAGACTGGCGAATGTTAATGAATTTCACCAAACAAACTGAATGCATTTATTAGTATGTTTTTTTTTTTAATTGATTTCTTTTTTTTTTTTTTTTTTTGTTTTTTTGTGAAGAAAATATTTAACAGAAGAAACTGTTGACTTTATCTTGATTCTTTTATCTTTTTTATTTGATTATGTTTAAAGCAAAATCTTCCACTGCTGGTCGTCATAACAAAATAATAAATATTTATTGATTTTAAACTACCGGTAAAACTGAAATCGATACACCATCTGCCACAAGTGTATTTTTACGCTGGAGAAAATATCTGTGCATTTAGCATGTGTTTTTATGGTAATCGGGAAAAGATAACAAAATTGTTAAATATTTAGAGCTTTAGAAAGAATTGGTATCAAGAATTTAGTATGAAATCTGGGAAAAATATTGGAGTCGTCCCATCACTAATATATATTGTGTTACTTGTCTCCTACTCTTGCTTCTGATGTCAATAAATTTAACTCCACCACTCCTTACTCTGCTGTCAAAAATTCAACACCAACGTTCGACACTCTGCTGTCTAAACTCTCAACTTCAAAATGAGACTCATTGCTCACAAGACTTGCTTCTTCAACGTCCAAATCTAAACTTTCCAGTCTCCCAAAACTCAGGCTTATCCCTAACCAGAGAATCTCATTTGCATATCATGTGACAAACTTGACAAACTCGTGGCCATATAAAGAGAACAGTGGCCATTATTTTTCTTTCTTCTTCATGGCTGCCCCAGAACAGGTTTGTACTAATTTTTAACATCTTGTCTTTGGTAACATTTCAGACCACATGTTCCAAGAGCAAATAAGATCCTCTCGGCATGGTCAACCCACTGGCTCATGCAATGAAAGGTGCACCTATTCCAAATTAAATCATTTAACTCAGAAGAAAGCAAACTTTATGTAATCATGCTCTAAAATTAACTATAATTTACGTGTATATATGTTTTGTCAATTTTATAATGAAAATCCATTCTTTAGCACAAAGTAACAAAAGAAACACTTCTTATCATTTTAAGTGCAGGTAAACAATGGAATTTTAAAAAGAAAACTGTATTTTCATTGGTCGCTGAACCGTTTTAATATTTCTTTGATTATGATGCTTTCCAACAATGGAGATAATTCTAAACCCCAATATTTCCTTGTTTCGATCTGCGTAACCCCCATTCTTCAAAAGATGTGTTTTATTGAACTTAGGGATCTTTATGCTGACCTCGGGAATCTGTATGAAATTATAAACGGAATTCCTTGCTTAATCCATGGGGTTAACTTGCTCTTGTTCTGTCAGCCATGACTGGGTCATCATCATCATCATCATCATCAGGATGCGCTCTTTGCTTGCACCAAGGTGACTCTTCCTCTCCAGATTTTCCTGTCTTCCATCAGCTGCCTCAGATCTTCAGGTCCACAATTGGTGTCATGTGCTATTTGCTGGATGTACGTGGATCTAGGTCGTCCTTTGCTTGTGCGTCCGTGTCATGAAGTCCATAACAATACATCACTCACCAATTCATTCGTAGGTGTCTTTCTCTGATGGTATTAGATATGGTAGGTAGGTTGCCATAAAGTTGCTGCTTCGTGGGATAATCAGTGGCAAGAAGTGCTAGACGACTGGAAACAATGCCAAGATACAGCACTTGGTCTTCCCAAATGGTCACCTATTTTAGTACTAACCAAGTTCAATATTGCTTAACTTTGGTGATCTAACGGGAATCGGTGAGTCAATGTGATTATGCCATAGAAGTCATTAAGTAATTTGTAATTGTATTCTCAGTATTGTCTTTAGTGTGGCTTGAACCTTCAACCTCCAGAAGACTGTCATTTTGAACTGGTTATACTCAGCACTTATATCCATTGTGTCATGCGTCATTTCATTGGGTGAGAGGAGATTCATATTTTACAGAAAAGTGTCGGAAAAATAATGGCTTCTCTTACCTTCACTTTGAAATCGTGATTCGGTTTCAGTTGCTTCAAAACATATTCCAGCTGCATTCGTTTGTAGATTTTATGATGCACTAACTGGATTGTTTTCTCTAGGATTTCACCTGTGTTAAGGGTCGTCGAGTAAGTTACCATATAGACCAACGTCGAGATGTTACCATTCGGCTCCTGCGGCGGACTCCATGTCAGAAGAATATCTTCATAAGACAAACAGTAAGCCCCCAAGTTTTGAACCGCAGAAGGAACTGCAAAAAAGGAAGTAAAGCAAAATTAATGAGACTCATTCGCATAAAATAGACATGGAATATATTAAATGGAAGATGAGGACTAAAAGAAGTTATGTCTAACTTTTATATCAGCAGAACAATAAGGAAAAGTTAAGGGGAAATTAAAAAAAAAAAAAAATCTTTTTAGGCCATAACATTTCAAAGCTATTTTTTTTTTAATATTACCTACATATATACTACCCTTTCCATTCTCCCATATATGGTGTACATACTTTTAATTACTATTTACGATATTACCCTATACTTTCATTGTTATTGCATATCTAAATGTTATTAAGCCAGTTTTTCTATATTTGTATAATTCTGACCTTTCTTCTCTTCTGATGAGAAGAATTTAGCTTTGAAATGCCATGACCAAAAATTTTTTTTTCTTAAATTTCCCCTAAACTTTTCCTTATTATTCTCATGATATAATAAAGTTATATATAACTTTTATTCCTCATCTTTCATTTTGTTCCCCTTGAGCTTTTCTTAAGTTTTGTTTTGTTAAAGATTTGCTCTTTGATAACACACACACACACACACATACCACATATATATATATATATATACAGAACCAGAAGAATAGCCGACTCAAGGTGGGTAAAATTTGCACCACTTTTATGCCCTCAAGATATATTGCTACTAGACCTCATCTTTAGAATCCTTATTCCAATTGTGATAAAATTCCATTATATGATTTTGATTCTAGAAAATGTCTAAAATTGTAACTAATCACTAATACCCGCCCTCGATAAATTTAGGTATGTCTATATGTTTGTATATTTTTATATATTGGATTCACTCCTAAACTAATTAACTGATCATTATGAATTTAGAAACAGCTACATTTAGTTTGATTTAGTTTTATGCAGAAAGGGTAAAAAAAAAAAAAGAGTTGAATCCGTTTGTGAAAATTCACACACATCTGATTATCAGTGAAATTTTGAAAATAGGTATTAGTCATTAATTAATAAATATTCATTAAATTTCAGTTTCTTTGGAATATTTGAAAGAAGTGTGGAGGAAGGGAGCATAATATGAGCTAGACCTCTTATTTGAAAATTCAAATATTTCAGATTTGCATTAAATTTGATCCGTAGTCATTAGTAGGGCTATGATATATTCTTTTCATTGTTTTGACTCAAGTATATATCCGACACAGTTAAACCACATAACTCTATACAAAAGCGTATAAGATATCAACGAATACACACTCGAGAGTCAAAACAATGAAAAGAATATGCTGTTGTCCTAGCCCTAATAAGATGTCATAAGAAGAAAACTTAAATTCATGCTTAAGTCTTAAATTTGAGATATTTTCTAGACTCAAAATCATGCAATAGATTTTGATTAAAATTAGAAGAAAAATTCTAAACATAAGGTTTAATATCATTAGGTCTTGATTCTAATCTTGGTAAAGGGATATAAAAGAGGTGCAAAAGTGTTCTGATCAAGGAATTAATTTTACCTATCCTAGGACAGGTATTAATCTAGATAGATCGCTCAGATACTACACTATGATTCTAAGCAAAAAAAAAACAAAACAACTTCATTTGTTAATCTATATAAATAATAAAACAGATGTATGTATGTGTGCGTGTCTGTGTGAAAATATTTAACTGATAAACTCTTAAACTACATCTCACATAAAACTGAAATTAACAGAAAACAGGAATCGTTCATCAAGAATAATTTATAATGAGTAACATCTTTGTTTGGATGGATGAATAACACGTAACGAAATATGTTGGCAAGTTAATTTCAACATGCCGACATTTGTTTGGATTCTAGCTGATGGCATCCAAATCATTTTTCTTTTAACTTTTTGAAATCACTACTATATATTAGGTACAATATAATATTCAATAGAGAATTAGTTCTGTAATAATAAATACGAAATCTTCATGAATTAAAATATATTTAAGCATATTTTATGACCAGGCAAGACCGAGTGCCCCCCCCTTCCACTAGTCAGTGAATAAAGCTTTAAAAGCAAAAAAAAAAAAAAAAAAAGTTTTGATAAACATTTTAAAAATTATGAGGAAAAGAAAGAAAGAAGTTAGAAAAATGCAAAATATAAACCTCCAGCGAGTGTTCTGGTTACAAGGGGTGTACCAAGGACGTCAGCACGATAATCTGTGTAGAAGTTGCTAACTGCAACTTGAAAAGTATATTTTGTGTATGGCTTCAGAGAGGCTATCACTGTTTCATTTTTGTATGTATCCTGAAAATAAATAAATAAAATATAAACATTTAGATACAATTATATTTCTGCTTTCTTTTCTTTTTTTTTTCTTTTAATTTTGATTTATTTATATACTTTGATTTATTTATATACTTTCCAGGCGGTTAGATACAATGTGAAGTGTTGATTTGATGAAAGTTTCTGTGGAGGGAACTGGATTTGAACTATAATGTTTCGGATGATGCAATCCCCAAACTTGCCGTTTATCTCTCTCTCTTTCTCTCTCACAGTAGGAAGATGTGCTAAAAATCCGGGAAAATGAGATTTGAAAAGCCAGTATCCTAGAAAAGGGGGCCTCCAAACTATAGCCTGCAGGCCAGATTAGACCCACTAAAGTTTTTAATCCGGTCCATAGAGCTCTTATGGAAAACTATTAAGGAAAAATTTACAAAAATGGAAATAAGTGAAAATAGTTTCGGTGGTTTTTCTTTTTGTTCAAGAAATGATTAAAAAGAATGAGGCGTTAGAGAACCAGTTTTATTAAAAAAAAGCAAAGCTGGTGAGCAAAATAGAATAAAACACGATCAGGTCATTTTTTTAAAGATATATTTTTGGCCTGTGTAGCTGTAAAAAAGTCAACAATATGCCCATGTTTCACCCGCCCCGATCAAAAACTTTGGAGACCCCTGTCTTAGAGAAAGAACACCCTAGTCTGCAAAACATAGCTGGGCATCCCTGTTGGCATCCTCCGGTAGGTGTGTCTCAAGCAATGAGCAATAAACTAACCTCTTCTCAAAGGGAGAGAAAACAAAGCCTGGGAAGGTGGACCTCCTAGAACTACACAGGTGCATACCTCAATCAACAGAGAACAACCCAGCTCAACAATTGCCAAGTCACTGATGGCTTTGGGAGACAAGAGAAAAAGACCCTCTGAACTTCTTCAGATGCATCTTGTCAAACTTGGGAATCTTCATATCGAACCCAGTAGCCTGTACAGAATTTCCAGATTCAGTTTTGCACAGATTCCTAATTTCATCTATTAGGTTTCCAAGTTCGAAAGAGGTGCCAAAAGAAGGCCAGAGATTACACCTTGTCAGCACCACTGCCTATTTCTCATAACTCCTCTTCTTCGTCTCCCGCCCAAAAGGTAGGAATACCTTGAATATGATTCATGGGTGATAACTTATAAATATTCTTAGCCAACAGTGTGAACAATAAAATTAATGTATTAAACGTTTCAATTAATCGTAAGTACAGTCTTTTAATTTAATTTTGATTTTAGTTTTCTTGATAGATTTTTAACCCGAAAATACAAAAATCAAAAAAACAAAACAAATAAAATAAACAATAAAAAACAACAATTAAAAAAAACAAAAACAGATGGTCTAAAAAAATGTAGATATTATTGACCTGTGTTCGACAATTCACAGTTTTCTTTGTACAGGTAACATCCTCACTGCCATCTGTCCATTCGCTGTAGTGAATTGTGTAGTTAGTGACCGGCTGAGACACTTTCTCGCATTCAGGATATCTTGTAATGCTAGGTAACAGTAGTGTGACGCTGGTGTTGGTAGTCTTTAACAAGGTAATGTTGGTGCTTTCAGGGTTTGATGATAAACATTTTGATTCTAAAGGAAAAACAAACAAAAATGTGACCGTTAGTTCTTTGTAGGTATTTAAAAAGAAGATAATGACTGTTAATTGTTTTTCAACCTGGGTTGTAGATTGCTGCAAACACTTTTTTCTTTTTAATTCGGTCATATTAAAGACACATCCAAAAGGGAAATACATATAGTTTTAATATGCCCCAAGGGAGATAACCCTTGTTATTTGACATTTTACAAAAAAATATTTTATTTATACTTTCATTAACTATCGGATTATCTCGTTTGTGGCATAATAAGAATAGATTTATTTCCCTTTGCATCTTGTTGGCACTTGTGCATTTTGGACATTTTTTTTTTTTCATTTAAGAACTCCTTTCAGAACAGAGCGAAACAAATCAAGAAAAACTTATTAAAAAATGTCAAAGTTTTGCGTAACTTTTAGGTAAAAACAAATGCATTAAAGTACAGGATGGAACGATAAAATTGTCGCCCTAGAAAAGATGACATGATACTACAGGGTGGTCAAAAAGTCAGGTAACATTTTAAAGAAAAACGATATTAACAATACACGTATATTTAAGTACCATACATTGAAATATAAAATGAAACAAACATGAAATATGTTTATTTTGTTAATTGTCGTCTCTATCAATCGCTGGAAGCGATTAACCACTGATTGTGTAACACGTGTAATCATGTCATCTGATATCCGCGCAATCTCCTCTTCAATAAATAACTTTAAAGACGCTATTGTATCAGGCTTCTTGCCATAAACGCTATCCTTTACATAGTCCCAAAGCCAGAAATCAGGAGGGGTAGTTTATATATTACACTCAAATATTTAAACAAATAATATTAAACGAATAGAGATTATAATGGATCATATTGTTTTTTCTACCTTTAACATGTTACCTGACTTTTTGACCACCCTGTAGTTCCGCTTGATGAAAACCGGTTTTCGTTTTTGCTGCAGACCATCTACTAGTTGGCCAGTTGTGTTTAAATCCCAAGAATGATAGGAGCCTTCTATCATGTCTGAAAGTGACACAATGTTCAACGAATGAAATCGGAGATGTGCCATTGTGCAATTCATGCTCTCAATCAATCCAACTTATGACAACAGGACCATTACCAGCCCCATCAAACTACATAATCAAGTTACTGCAATTGATTTTTTTCAATAAATGTTTTAAAATAAAGCTGTAGTGTTGTTTTCTTTAGGGGGACAACTTTATCGTTCCACTTTGTAATATAATAACACAAAATAAAATATTAATTATCTGAACATTTATTGAATTAAAATATAATGAAACTAAATAACACAAATTCACAAGTCCTAAAAAGAACGAATTAAAACAAACAAACAAATTGTGACACTTGTGCATTTGTGTTATTCTATTACTTTAATGCATTTGTTTTTAACTAAAAGTTACGTGAAACTTTGATATTTTCGGATAGGGTTTCTTTGATTTGTCTCCTCCTGCTCTGAAAGCAGTTCTGTGAAAATGAAAACAAAAAACTTATTAAAAAAACACAAATGTACAAGTGCCGATTTGTTTAATTCAGCCACATTACATATCAATGTTATAGCTTTAAGCAAGAATAAATTGTTTGGAAATAATGTTGAGCAGCATTTGTAGGATTCTTCTAAAGTAATTGTAAAGTAAAGGTTGTTACAATTTTTTTTTCTACAAAAGACAACATAAGCATCAAAAAGATTTCAAAAATAAAAATAAATAAAAACGATACCTGGCAAGGGTTGAAGATGCGACCCATAGGCGACAATCTTCTTCACGTTTTTCACATCATATGTAAGAAAATCATTTCCATTCATCTTGTTAACACTGTAAATTCTACCATCCCTTTGATTTGACCAGTAGACTCTCGAGTGGTCAGCGGTCAGAGAGTTTGGCACATGAACTTTAAGGAACAAAAAAAAAAAATAAATAAATAAATAAAAAAATAAGAACAGAATCTGTTAATTTTGACCAAAACTTTCAATAAGATTTTTGCCGAATATTTACTTTTTATTTTGAACTTGAGACCCAAAATGGGTTGTCTTTATTTATTTGCCTCCCCACGAGGACAAAGTTAGACCAAGGTCGGTTTTTAATGTGAGGAATATCTCGCTTTCCAAAAAGAGGAACTCTGGATTAGAACAAAACTAACAATTGCCTCAGTCTAGAAAGATTTATCCTTCACTGACTGAGGACAGAAAATGTAGTATCAAAACAGATACTATACTTTGCTCTTAACCAAAGGGACAATTTATTTCGCCAAATGATGGTTTGTATTTATAGACTAAATACTAGATAGATTTGCACATATATGAGTTATCCAAACACAAATATTAAATATGTTGCACAAGATAACAACGCCTCTCACTTAAAATGCTTTTTGGGTTAATCATGAAAAAGTACAGCGTAGGGTTCTCACTACCTCCAAAAAAGTGTGACTTATAGGATCAGTAAAATTCATAACCTTTTCTACGATCCAACCGTATTTAGTACAAATAAATTTCAATTTTGGCCTGAATTATCCACCAAGTGTGTCACTCATAAATGTTCAACAGTTTTCATTTTATCAATGTCCGATGATATATGAAGACACTTTGATAATCGCTTCATCAGTAAATGGTGCGATCGTGAGTGAATTTCACACTAACGGACATTAACCTCTTCAAATCTTTATCTGTAGGGTTATTTCAATGACAATGTCTATCAAAATAATTCTTAAACTAAAAAAGACCATCACAACCAAGAGAGGAGTGTGTTAGACTTATCAACAATTTTACACATCAAATCCAGGTATGCTTATTTCCAATACCAATGGTATTCACCCTAAGCGGGTTGAACCACCTTCCCATATAGAAGGAAATTTTATAGGAATATCAAGTTCACCAGCAGTCTCCAGTCGCATGTATATCCCAATTAAAGGAGATGATGACGTTAGGCTTTTGCAGTTCTTGCAGCAAAATATCGACTTTCTCTCATATACAACACCTGATATTTCTAAATGGTCACCCATCTAGTACTAACCAGGCTCAATATCGCTTAACTTCAGTGATTTAATGAAAACTAGTGCGTCAACATGATTATGTCGTATATGAGTATGTGTATTGGCGAATGGTTATAAAACTAAGTTATAGATTTATGACGGGGATTTTGTGGACAAGTCAGCCAAACTTGGCAATAAATTCATATTATTTGGACCACTTATCTCGTCTTGAGTGTTATTTGCACAACGTTTCAATCTGTGTAACCTTCGACCTTCTTTCAGATGTATCTTATTTAACTCGAGAATCTTTCTGTCGAACTCAGGAATCTACACAAAATTTCAACTGGAACTCTTCAATCCATGGGGGTAGAACGCTCTCATTTCATCAGCCACGACTGGGTAGAAGTCCTAAGCAATTCGCAACTGTATTTTTGAGTGTCACCTGCTTTTACATCAAGCTAATAATCACCCAATTCCTGTCCCGATAACATTCTTAAGTACATATAACCATTTTTTCTTTTTTTTTTTTTAAATAAGATAAATTTTGTGTATGTATACTTTTTTTTTAAGATAACAAATTTGGGGCATTTTTAATCCTAAAAAATTAACATGTAATAAAAAAAAATATTTAACAACAGTAAATTTTATGGTAAAACGGGAATCCTTATGCTAATTCATAATTTGGATACCTAAAATTAAGATCTCTAATAATGTTTTAGTATAAAAAAAAAATTCTTATGTTAAAAGTCATAAAAGCGACATAGCCTACGAAAAAGAAAAAAATAGCCGTCGGTGTAATAGGACCGTTAACAGTTCATTTCATCCAAAAATTGATTATCGTATTTATAACATGTTTTTGAGCTTATTTTCCGCAGAAAAAAAAAAAAAAACACACACACACACACACCCCTTAACATAAAGCACATACGAAACTAAGAAAATGAACTAGATTAAAAAAAAAAAAAAATAGTTTTATGTTATTAAAAATGCTATCTGGTCTTGAAGTACTCAAAGGTGATTATTTTACGTTAAATTTATGTGCAAAGCTGATACTCCATTCCAATCGGGTCTAATTTATTAAATATATATATATATATATATATATATATATATATATATATATATATATATATATATATATATATATATATATATATATATTAAATTTATTTTAATTACCAGGTTTTTCATAGCAACATCCCCCTTAAATAGAATCCTCTTTTTTTTGGGGGGGGGGCTACCATAGTATGTGCGGGTAGAATAATACTAATCTTTCAAAATATGGCACTGTCGCTTTTCGAAGACAGCTGCTGCCACAGACACTGAATCTCCGCCAATAATAATTAATAACATAAATGAACAAAGGTCGGCTACTCTTTGTTAAATTTGTTTTATATATTTGGAGTTATCTCCCTTGAAATTAGGTTCAATTCAAATTCTAAGCAAGTTGGTCAGCTCTATTTCATCTTCGAACTAAAGAAATGAGAAACAATTAGTGCTAGAAAGAATGGGGGGGGGGATAGAATACTATACTTTGTAAACAATCAGTGTGTAATTTTTTTCAATCACTTAATATCTGATAATTATTCAATTTTAATGACACTTTTAGCATAAAACAATGTAGATATATGTGTATGTGTGTGTGTAAATATTTAACCGATAAACTTTTAAACTACTGGTCACATAATACTGAAATTAACAGGAAATAGTAATCATACACCAAGGATGGTTTATAACGAGTAAAATCTTTGTTTGGACGGATGAATGATGTCTGCAAGTTGAAATGCAAAATATTCATTTTAACTTGCCGACATTTCTATTAATTTGCGCATGTGTAAACTAATCATATCTGATAATGGTTTAATTTCATAACTTTCTCATGTATTTCTCGGTTTAGCTCAAACGTTGGCAAATGCAAATCTGGAGCACTATATGAGGGAATGCAACTGGAACACTAAATGTTCTGATTTCGATTCTAGCTGATGGAACCCAAATCATTTTTTTATATAACTTTTGAAATCCGTACTCATCCCAGAACAGGTAAAATTGATTTCCAGAAAAGAAACGTTTTGCACCAATTTTATGCCCCCCCCTTGTGAAGATTAAAATAAAAATATAATCAAAATATAAACTAAACCTTATGTCTAGAATCCTTATTCCAATTTTGATTCAAATCCATTATATGATTTGGATTCTGGAAAATGTCTAAAATTTAAGGCTTAAGTTTAAGGGAACTTATTCAGGAAATCTTGCTTAGTAGATGTTTAATGTGGATATCGTTTAAGGCAAATCTGAAATATTTGAATTTTTAAATGAGAGTTTGTGCCCATATTATACCATAAAACTTAAAAAATACTCCCCAAAAATTGAAATTTGGACAATATTTACTAATTAATGTGAAATGTCTACGTTTATAATTTAACAAAAATCGGTGTCAATTTTGACAAAGGGCTTTCACCCCTTCTTTTACCCTTACATAAAAGTGGTGAGAAACTGTTCTGTTCAGAGAATCAATTTTACCAGTTTTGGAATGGACAGTCTTTTAGTAATATATATATGTATATATGTATTAGGTTGGTGCAAAATTAATGCCATTTTTTTTTACATGAAGTTGAACTTCAAAAAACGATATTATTTTTGCACCAACCTAATATATATAATTTAAAATTTAACGGTTGAAAGACCAGACGAATGCAAAATTGATTTTAATAAACATTTTGAAATTTTTCTTTTCCAAATTTTCGAATAATAAAAAAGAAGAAAAACAAGAAGAAAAAAGAAGAAAAAGAAAGAAATTTACCTGAAGAAGTATTCTTCTTCAGACAGTTTTGTTTTCTTCTTCTTCTTATGTGTCATGGTGGAGATAACACCTGGCACGTCCTCAGAGGTTAGAAATTGAGGCTGAATGAGATTTTAATGTCCGGTATACATTTCTATATTTGTATTCACTCCTTAACCTATCATTATGAATTTGGGGACATGTTTTGGATGTAAGGAGTCCAAGTGTAGGCAATATTTAGTTTAATGTAGTTTCACGCAAAGGGCATAAAGAGGAGTGAGAGAGTAAGCCATTTGTGAAAATTCAGATATCTCTGATTTTTGTGAAATTTTAACAGGACACTCACTATACACTGATCTTGTGCTTAACGTGGATGCTGTAGAAGGTGGGTAATTGAACTTACCGTTTTCAGGGACGTTTGGCATAAATACTCTCTTACACTGGCAGCCCTGGTCGTCAACTTGCCAAATACTTTTATTCTTCAGTTCCATGAAGTAAATGTGCTCATTGGAATAGTCAATTCCTATTGTGCCAGCAATGGCCAAGTCTTGCGGACATTGGCACTTCTGCTGAGTAGTGCTGCGTTTTTGGGGATTGTGATCCAAAGACGGCAAAATCTGCCTCATGTCACTTCCGTCCGTGTTGCTTCTGAAAATTTTGTGGCTGCCATTGCTTTCTTCTTCACTCCAATACAAAGTGCTGAAAATAGATAAATGAGATTGGCTGTTTTGTTTTACGGCATATCAACTTTTTTTGGATTCAATCATTATGGTAAATGTTTTTATGCTTCAAGTTCTTTATATTTTCAAATTTTTATTCATGGTGTTTGGTTTGGTTTGGTTTGGTTTGGTTTTGGTTGTTCTGTAAGAGGAAAATTTTTTGATTTCGGTTTTGCTGAACATGATTTGCAAAGAAAAAAAAACAATAACATAAATGTTTGGTGCATTTTAGGTCAGAAAGCTTGGTCTGCTACCATTTATTTTTTTTGGGGGGGCAAGGACTGCTACATTTTTCTATTTCAAGAATGGCTTTGCATTCAAGACATTGCTTGTAGGCCAGAATGCTATTGTTCTAGCATGCTGACTTTTTAAATCCCACTTTCCTGACCTTGTGTCACATGTTCCTGCCATTAAAAGGGAGATAAATACGATTAGCCTTTGTACTTACCTGGAATAAGGACTAACAGCAACGTTTCCGATGGTCCCACTTCCGGATCGCAATATATGTGGATCCTTCTTATAAATATTGTACTTCTGTATTTCTCGATCTGTGGACAGGTATATCGTATGGTCGATCCAGTCAACTGTCAAATCTTTGATAGCTTTGCTAGACTGCATTAACTGCAACAGGACAAATATTCAAACAATATATCTTACATTCACTTTAAACAGACAAATTCAATTTTAATGCATTAATTAATTAATAAAGATTTAATTCTCCTTTTATGATATACTAGCAGGTCAGTGCCCAGCATTGCCCGTACACTGAACCTGCCCCCCCCCACCGCCTCCAAAAAAAATTTAATTAAAACAACTTTTTTTTCAATAAAAATAGCAGGGAGTGCCAGTGCAACCGATAAAAAAAAAAAAAATGAGCTGCGGTGGCCAGGCTTGAACATGAAATACAAAAGAGGTAAAGAACGCAAAAACTTACAGGCAAACGCTTTTGCCCACACGGCCATGAGTGCTTTTGACCTTATAATGTTGCAAAATAAGCGTTTTAAACATAGTTTTAGTTTAATATGCATGCGTGACTTGTGAAAAAAGAGATGTGAAAAACGAACCCCTATTCCAAAAAGTGGTCTGATTGACTTCCGACAGAATGAATCGTTTTTCTAATTTTCACATATTATGCATCTGGAGCATTGCCCTTTAAGATGGTATCAGTTTCGTACTGGTTCGATGCGGATGGAAAACGTTTTTAGCAGACATACACACAAACGTTTGAGATTTATATAATAGATAAAAAAAAAAAAACTAGCTGTATATAACCGGTGTTGTCAGGGATACATTAAAGTCATTTTACTTTTTTGTTATTTTTTGTTTTTGCACATTTTTTTCACTTCAAATAGATAACTCATATTATATTCCTCAATTATGGATGTATATATGCGCATGCCGATTTGTAATTTTCAGTGATTATTTGAAAATGCTTCATATTAGCAGTCGTTTGGATAAGACTAAGTAATTTTTTTAAATAAATTAAGTATGTTATTATATTACATGCTAAAACAATAAAAAATTGTAATTGGCTAGTTAGGAGCAAAGTTTGATTTGTAAGCTTTAATCAAAGTACATGAATTTATTCCTATGTATATACTCTGATGAGTAATGAGCTTTTAGCCCTTTTCAAACCCCAGCCCCATCATTAATATTACAAATGTTTGTTTTGGTTTACAGCATATCAACCATCCAAGGGTTATTTAATGCCAAGTTTGTCAAATATAATTTTTTTTTTTTTTTTTTTTTTTTTTTTACACAGGAATCACCGCTTATCAAGGCCTGGAGCCAACTCGAGGATAGGGGGTTAATGGGTATACATTAGTCAATGTGATTATAGCCTAGTAAACATAAGTAGTGTGAATTTTGTAAATTGGATTGCTTAGGGGGATGGTTCATCAAGAACTTGTTTACGTTGGACTTGAAGACAATCAGATTGTAGTCAAACAACTGTCAACAACTTTCCTCACTCCTTGTCTGTGTCCAAAACTAAACGAAAATTCTATGAACAGATTTTTTTTTCTAGAGCGATCACTCTGTGGAACACAATACCATTTGTCTGCTTCTCATCTGACTATAACATGGTCGTCTTTAAGTCTAATGTGAATAAATTCCTATTGAGTCATCCACTTAGATAATTTAACCCTATCCAAGCTACTCTGTGTCTAATCTTGTCTCACCATCGTAACACTTGAGTGGCCTCTGGGCCTTGATATGTAATGACCTTCTAAGTAAAAAAACAAAACAAAAGAAAACAGCAAATGCACTTTTGATAAATTAAATATGTTCGTTTCTTTGTTCTCGATATAAAAATGGTAAATAGAATCTTACGTTGATTTCTTTGGATTTTCCGCCATGCATAACTAGGTTTGTATCATTCTTCACCCAAAAGAAGAAATTGGTTTTTGCCAAAAAGGTAAAAGCCTTTGTTGGAATTTGAACAACTTCTTCAGAGAACTTTAGTCCGTTATCAAGCTCGGCCAACTTAAGTGATTCGCTGTCGGCAACAAGCAACTCTGGTAACGGTTTCGTATCTGAAAAAAAAGTTTTAAAATTTAATTTTTATGCAAAAGAAAACTCTTTTAGAATTGTTATATTAGAATCAAAATTATATTTATAGGAATGGTCAACGGCAAAAAAAAAAAAAAAAGAAAAGTAAAATAAAGAAATTGAGATGAATATCACAATGTATGTGGAAAGAGGGCAACACAAAAGACAACAACTGTTTTCTTAATCCCCAAAGACGTTTCTTGGCTTTTTGGCCATGATCAAAGTGTAGTATAGACTAGCAAAGGTACAGTGACGAGGATGACCATAGACACCCGTCCCCAATTTTTGAGTGGCCTTGTGCCTAACTTTTTGTTTATTTCTGCTTTGGTTATAAACTTTTCAGAGTGAATAAAAAATATATAACTCAAAGTGTAGTATCTGTTCTGATACTACACTTCAACCTTTTGTTCTCGGTTTGTGGAGGAGAAATCCTTCACGACCGAGACAATTTTTATTCTTGTTCCTTCCCCCACATTAAAAACCGACCTTGGTGTCTAACTCTGCCCTCGTGGGGAGGCAAAGTAAATAGGAAAAACATTTTTGGCCTTTGGGATCAAAGTGTAGTATCTGTTCTGACGTTACACTTCAATTTTTTGCTCTCAGTTAGTGCAGGAGAAATCCTTCACGACTGAGACAATTTTTATTTTTGTTCCTTTTCTTCACATTAAAAAAACGACCCTGGTGGGGAGGCAAAGTAAATAGGAACTCCAATCAGTTTCAACTAAGAAAATAAAAATTAAGAGCATATTTATTTTTACATTAGTTCGCCCCAAACAAGACATATTGTCACTCGGACGTAAGGGGCCATTATTTTGGACCATGTCTACAGGTGACTATGTGAGGAAATGAGAAAGATGGCTGTTCACATTACATTTAAACTTTTGTGTGTCAGTGCAGTCAGAAAAGCAGGAAATAGGGGGAAAATTCCAAAGTTCAGCAGTCTGAGGAAAGAAGCTATTAGAGTAAAAGGCTTTCCACCATCTGAGTACCTCTACAGTGAAAGAGGTGGGATTTTGCTGTTTGCCGGATTTTGTTGAGTGTATTTATATCAAGCGGGCAAATAAGATCCCCCTCAATACGGCCATACACTGGTTCATGTGAGGAATGGTGTTCCTTCTTCTATTGATGTTAACTCAAATAACATCACTAAACTGAAAACTTCACTAGACCAGATGAATTTGTAGAGGACTAGGATATATAAATCCTAATCCCGTTACAAAAGACAATAATGAAACGAATGGAATGAAGGAAACAAAAACTCAATTGCTGGATAAGATAAACGTGTCGTTTATTTACTGTTGAAAGAATGAATGTTTTAGATATAACACGTGTTCATGTCCACGCGGGTGTAACTATTGTTTGTTGCGGGACTGGTGGTGTAGAAAGAAAAGGAAATGTGTGTTCATCTCATGTTCAGGTCACTATCGTTTTTCGCGCGTGGGAAGAGAAGTGAGTAATGTAGTGGAGATGGGAATGATAGTCCAGCGTGTAGACAAAGACATGTTAGCAGTCAGCAGTCCTCCGGCACACGTTGTAGAAGAGTTGTCTGGTTGATGGACCAAAGCAAAAGGGGAAAAAAGAGTGAGAAAGTCAATCCAGTTCATGGAGAGAGAGAGCGTATAAAGTGTACATACTGTTTGTTAGCTTTTTGCCTCACATGGTAGCGAGTGGCGTGAAGCACGGGCGTGTGCCTCCCGAAAGGGAGGCGGCTGGTTTGCCGAACCTCTCAGCTCGAGAGCTGGTCCGAAAAGGGTTGGAAACAGCTTGTCTCTTCCTTTTATAGTTGTTTCCGGTGGTCTTTTGCGCATGTGTGGATTTCTTTTGAAAGGGGAAATGACGTTGCCCATGCGTGCGCGTATGTGAGTACATGTGTGTACGTTAGCGTGTGTGTGTATACACGTGAATGTGAGTGTATATACGTGAACGTGAATATGTGGACGTGCGCGCGTATGTATATGACAAGTAATATAGCTTGAGATGTGAACGTGTGTTTTTGTATGAGACGAGAAAAGACTCCCGCAAATTACTGTCTTTGAAATTGCTAACACCAAGGAAAGATCACAATAAAGATAACCTTGTTACATGGTCAGTTGAGAAGAGAAAATGTTCTTCACTGATTTAAAATCTTCAATTCGTGTAAAGAAGAGGAAAATCTTATATTATTTGGATTATTCAGACTACTGAGTGTTATTTTCATGACGATTGGCTAATGAAACCTCCGACCTTCTTCAGCCAACATGTTATGAGAACAGTAGTCTGATTAATCCATATTATCAATCCTCATCTCAAAAAATCCGAAACATAAGAGGAAAATATCAACTGAACGTTTGGATATCTAAGTATTTCTATAATTATTAGGTTGGTGCAAAAATAATGTCGCTTTTGGCGCATATATATATATCTGATAAAAACGACATTATTTTTGCACCAACATAATATAAAACTGAAACGCCCTTGATTGAATCTTATCTTCGATGATCGGGCGATTCCATCCTAAAAAAAATAGAGATGACAAGTGATTTTATATGTGTGTGTGTGTGTGTGTGTGTGGCTCAGAGGCTAACGAATAAGGGTGGGGAGTTGTATGTCTTGGTTTTGATTCTAGCTAATGGCACCCACGTTATATATATATATATATATATATATATATATATATATATATATATATAGATTAGACTACCCGTGACCCGTTGGGTCAGTATGTTAGATTAGCTATGGAATTAACACTTGACACTTCTGACGTAAAGAAAATAGTTTTTGTGACATAACAGAAACATTTCTATGAAAGTATATTAAAATGAAAAAAGAATATAGATAGATTTCTAGGAGTCGTTCCGTTTATAATTGTTTATTTTTGAAAAAAAAAAAAACTTACAGCCATTGAATTATAAGTGGTTTGTCATACTTATAGGTAAATGTGCACTGAACAGATACCGTAATACTTCAAGTTAAATTCAAATTTTGATATATCTTTTTTAAATGAAATTGTTAGTTGAAAGTACAGAATAGTTAAAAACACTCTCCCCGTGTCAAGAATGGCTTTTTAAATAGAAAATAAAATGTAACTTTTTTTTTTCATTTATTTTAAACAAACATTCATGACCCTTTGGGTCAAATATTTAATTTATGTTAATAATAAGGTCAATAAAACTAATTAAGAAAATGTGGAAATGAATGATGTAAAAAAAAAAAAAGCAGAAAGTATTGTTTATTTGGATAATTTAAACACGAAAAAAAACAAACAATTGGGGCGCTGAAAACGTACACAGTAAAACAATACGTTTTATTGTGTTGATTATTTATTAAAAAAAAAAAAACATTTTCGGGGTTATTTATTTATGTTGGTAGTGTAGAAAAAAATGTATGAATGTTTTTAAGAAAGGTGTATTAAAAAATGAAGAATAAATTTAAAAAAACAAAAAGGAAGACCGTGGGTAAATCGCCGTTGTAAAATGCTCTTATAGTTGTCAACAGATGCTCTTATAGTTGATTTATTTGTAAGAAAATTGCGACAGTATAGTTGTAATACAGAATAGTTGCAGAACATCCTCACCCTTCCCATGTTAAATAATAATTTCTAAATAATAACACTAATATTTCAGTCCGCAGGTCAAATTCCGCAAAAGTAGCAATTTGTGTTTATTTGTTTACGCTGTTATGGGTTTATGTTTATGCACACATGCGCAACCGGAAGTCGTAAACCGGATGTGTGGTTACAACACTCATTACAAGGTCATTTGAGTTTTATAATTATATATATATATATATATATATATATATGGTTTTGATCTCACTACCATATATTCAGGTTCAATATAATGATCGATAGGGAACTGTCTAGAGACGTAATCTACCTGAATTAAAATATATTTAAGTGTATCTTACGACCAGGAACTGCCTGGCGGCCTGCTAGTTTCATATGGAAACCAAGTGTTAGCCCCAGGACGTCCTCCCTTTATTTCCAGGAACTTAATGAAGTAAAATGAAAAAAAAACAAAAAAAAAAGCATAAATAATCTGTATCGTTTTATACGGACGAAATCGTAAAGAGTTTGCGTTTGTAAATGGTACTTACTGTTGCTGGTAATGGAAACCTTCTCAGACTTTTTGCTACAGTTGTGGATTGTGCAGGCCACAGTCTGTTAGAGAGAATGACCAAACAAAAAAAAAAAGAGAATTAAAATATTTTTTTAAGCGTTGCATCATGTAAAAAGTATAATCTGAAAATCTGTAATCACATTTCGGGGGGTAGCATTTTTAATGCCTATAACTGCCGGCCATAATAGTCAGTGGAAAATCTGATTACATGTTTGAGGGAGAACTGCAACTTGAATCGAAAGTAAGTTCCTAAATATTTCATAAATTTTTTTTGTTTAATTATCTTCTAAATTGATATGAAAAATTATTTTTTTTTAAAAATCGATGAAATTGCCACAAAAATCTGATCGATTTTGCAAAGAAACAAATAAAATCCAAAGCATCAAAAAAACAGGCTTTTCGGAAAAACATTTTTTCAAATTTTATTTTTAAAAACATCTAAAATAACAGAGCAAAAAAGACATTTGAAAAACAATATTTTGTATAAAACATTGCCTATCAAATATATATGACTGTTTTTAGTACCCATTAAACTAAAATTAGTTTTTGTACTGAAATTTCATGATCTCCTGATAAGTACAGGGTGGAAAGATAAAATTGTCGCCCTAGAAAAGACGACAGGATTCCATTTCTGTTTGATGAAAACCGGTTTTCTTTTTTCTGTAGCAGACTATCTACTAGTTGTCCAGTTGTATACAAATTCCAAGAGCGATAGGAGCCTTTTATCATGTCTGAAAGTTACACAATATTCAACGAGCAAGATCAGAGATGTGCCGTTGTACAACTCATGCTCTCTACCGATCCAAATTATGGCACCAAGACCATTGTCAGCATCCTCAAAATGCAAATCTGGACGGTTCAACGCTTGAGGGCACAGCTCAATGAAGTTTCCGGACACGGTTATGGTCTTTGGTGTGGTTTTAATTGAGGGCCACATCATGCCACCTCACATCTTGGGAGTCAGCTTTAAAGTCAACACCAAAGTGTATATGGATGTGCTGAAGAGTGTGGTGATCCTCTAGTGCAATCAGATGACCGCTGGCAGACCTTGAGTGTGGCAGCAGGATTTGGTGCCGGCTTACAAATTCAAAGAAATCCAGGCTTGTCTTCAGAAGGAGTGCTACAACTTTGTATCCTTTTCTCACTACCACCCTCTTCCCCTGACCTGAACTCGCTGGACTCTTTCGTTTGGCCATATACCGAGAACATCACCAACATGACCTCCCACGACACCAAAACCAGTCTGATCGCCACCATCTGCTGAGTACTTGCCATGAAAAAGTTCTGAACCTGTATCAAAGCGGTGATTGAAGCTGAAGGTGGCTACATTGAAGAGATGTCAGCTCTACTACATAATCGATTTTTGTTCAAGAAAATTGTTAAAATAAAGCTGTAGTGCTGCTTTCTTTAGGGTGACAAATTTATCGTTCCATCCTGTAGAAGCGTAAAATTTCCAACATTTAAACAATAGAAAGTTTAAATATGAAGGATTTTGCTAAAACTGCATTAAAAAAATCATAAAAAATTGAGCGAATTTGTGGCGAGCAGAGACGAGAATATGCTGCTGCATTTAGGATAATATTTGACCTACTATTCTTTGTTGGAATTGATTCCTATATTGAATATGAAACAATAAGCAAGAAATAAAATGAAGCTCATTACCTATCGTCTTTTTTTATCGCCTCGTTTCTCACCCAATATTTCAGTTAAGCCAGTGGTCATCTCTTTGCATTATTACAAGCTTCTAAAACCTATCCATTATATATTACTGTTCGAAAAGGAGGTTATACCCACGAAATATCAGCAAAAGTTTGACACCATGTAACATATTATTAGTCGAAGATGAAACAGTGAGTAATAAAAAGAACATTATTGCATTTTGTTTTTTTTTTATCTTCTTGTTTCTTTCTCAGTCTTTCGATTTACCTGGTGTTCATAATATTGTTACAGCCTTCTAAAATCTAAAACAGGTCCACACAGATTTTGATTTATTTTTTTAAACGTTTTTACTTTAATTAACTATACAATTTCCATGGGTTTCGTTGGTATTCATTAAAGGGCGTAATTTAAAATTGACACTTTGACAAATTAAGAAAGCCGCAGAGTATAGCAGCCGGAAGTTAATATGACAACCAAGAGAAGCACAACGTTTTCAAACATTTGTATTATTTATTATTCGAACAACCGTTATCATTTTGGATATCATTCTTACAACTTTTCAGCCAATGTAACTTCCGGTCTTCTTCATTATGTCTTGTCAATTCATGAATCTTTATGTCAAACCCGGAAAACTGTATGGACTTTTGAATTGAACCAGTTATTTTATCCGCGGGGGTTAGCTTTCTCTCATTCTGTTATCCATTGCAGGGTTGAAGTCCTAAGTAATTCTTAGTATCACATGTACTGAGGATTGAACCTTCAATGTCTAAAAGTTACATCGTCTGAAACATTGGATAACCCTAACCTTCAATGTCTAAAAATTACATCATCTGAAACATTGTGAGAAAAACATCCAAGATGAGAACAGTAGTCTGAATAATTTAACTAATACAAAACTTCCAAAATATAAGTCGGAGATATATGCAGATACTATGTAAATAAAAAGTTAATTTGAACAGGAGATAATATCCTCGAAATATCAATAAAACTTCATCCACCCCCATGTAATACGCTATTGATGAAAAGTGAAACACTAAGTAAGAAATAAAAAAGAAAATTATTGATTAAAAACAGAGGATTAAAAAAAAAATGAAAAAAATTGAAAAGAAAACAAAACAAATAAAATCTGTGTTTTGTTTTAAAAATTTACCTGAAAAGTATATGTTTCATTGATACGCAAATGTTCCAGTACAAATTGTCGGGTATGTGGATCAACTTCAGACATTTTCCATTCGTTTGGTGGAAACTGGCTTGATCTGTAGTAAACTTCATATTTCTCAAGCACTCCAAAGCGGTTAGATGGTGCTGACCATCTTAAATCAGCGGACAGGAATTCATTGCTCGATGATAAATCCTTCCTTTCGTTGATGTAAACTCTCGGATTAATCGGTTCAGTTGGAACTAGCAAGAGAAATAGAATAGAAACAATTTATGGAAAGGATAAAGGGAGAAAGTGAACCTTGCAAGATATCTTCAGCAATCTCGTAACTAGTTCCTTCCCTTAGTTTGTCGTTTACTCCTCATATGCCATGAGCGATATTTCTGACAAAGGGGAGAAAATTGCTCTTTATAAGGGAGACTAATCTTGTTATATTTTTCAATTAAAAAAAGGTTATTCCCCTTGAGGATAATATTTTTTTCTGTTTTATTTGTTCTTTGATTAAGACAACATCTATATATAACCATAAAGTTATTTTTTTTCTCTCGCTCTGACATTGATATTAAAATCCTACTTTTTTCTATTTAAGAATTATTAAAACAAACCTGTCGGTGTGTTTACAAAAAGCCTCTACCCAATTCTTCTCTGAATATTTGGTCAACAGAGTTGAAATTTGATATAGAGGGTATTTGGACTACACTTTCGATTTGGTTTTTAGCCGTCAAAAATTACTGCTTAAGGAGTATAAAAAAACAAAAATACAAAAAAAAAAAAAAAAAAAAAAAAAAAACAGTTGACGTTTGGCAGGGTAAGTCGAATAAAACATTACTCCTGCTGTTACTTTTTCGCATGCGCAAAAATAAACATTCATAGTTCAAAGTCACTTAATTTTTAACCTATCGTACCCATCTATTGGTAGCTCAGACGGTAACAATGCTGGAGAGATAAATGATGACTAAGGGGGGGGGCGCGAAACGTTCTGGTTTCGGATATAGTGGATGGTACCCAAGACATTTTTTTTATAACTTTTTAAATCATTATTACATATTGGATAATAATCAATATGGCTCTATAATAATAAATAAGAAGTCTGCATGAATTAAAATATAATATTTATGCGTATTTTATGACTGGGCAATGCCGGGCGGCCTGCTAATAATATTTAAAATTAACTTTATCAAAGTATGTTGTCTTCGTGTCAATAATGTGGTACAATATAGTTTGGGTGGGTGGTGTATAGAGGTTTTCAAGCCTCTCATAATATTCATCATCATTTACCTGTCAATCTTTCTTTCTTATTAACCCTTATCCTCGAGTGGCTTTTTAATTAATGAGTTTTGTTGATTCTTCACATGGTTCATTGCATATCAATCCGTTTTGTATTATTTAATGCCGAAACTTAAAATTTATTAGAAATCATTGATTGAAAATAAAATCCCTTTTTTTTTTTGTTTTTTTTAAAGAATCATCACTTATCAAGGCCCGGGTGCCACTCAAGGATCAGGGTTAATGAGTGTCAGGTGAGACAACACCATTAAGATCGGTGATGGTGGAAATTGGATAGAAATTGAGGCAAACCTGAAGAATCTTGCATCCCGCCCTCTTAATTTTTTTTTTTTATTTTCGTCTTTTTTACTTTTTTCAGTAAATTATTATCCAATGGACACTAATTTACCAGATCATAAAAAAAAAAAAAA
This sequence comes from Euprymna scolopes, assembly GCF_053919585.1. NCBI lineage: Eukaryota > Metazoa > Mollusca > Cephalopoda > Sepiida > Sepiolidae > Euprymna > Euprymna scolopes. The sequence continues at coordinate 88,543,296 of NC_136500.1, forward strand.
AAAAAAAAAAAAAAATCAATATTTAAATATTTGTAAGGGGTGTTCAGTTTCTAATACAACTTGCTAGTAAATCAATCACCCATTTTAGAACCACTCGATTTTTTAGGTCAAATTTCGTAAATTTAGCCTTTTTAAAAAAATAGTTTAATCTATTTTTTGAATTCCGCTTTTTAAAATAATCTTAAAAAAGGCTAAACTACTTTAAAAAAGGCTAAATTCGTGAAATTTGGTCAAGTGGTTCTAAAATAGGTGATCGATTTACTAGAACGTTAGATTAGAAACTGAGCACCCCTTACTAATATTTAAATATTAACTTTTTTTTTTCTCATTTTTTTTATAATCTGGTAGACTAACATCCATTTGATAATAATCCGCTGAAAAAAATTGAAAAAGAAAAACGAAAATAAAAAATATCGGGGGGGGGCAAGATTCTTCAGGTCTGCCGAAATTAATTATATAAGAAAACGGCTCGATAAGAACATGCTTACATTGGACTTGGAAACAGCCAGGTTATAGTCAGCTGGAAAGCAGCTCCACGGCACAAGATGAGCAGTGGAAAAAAGCTTTGCTCATTTAGTTTTAGGCACAAATAGAGAGTAAGGGAAATTTTTGATAGTGATTGTAGTTAGGCAAGTGTTTGTTGTGAATGTTTTACGAGGAGGATTGAGCATAGAATGAAGCTCGGTCGAGCATTTGCCATGAAAATAACGATAAAGCAGAGATAGGCTTGCAACGTCTCTTCTGCAAGAAGGAAGTCGTAGGGAGGAGACTGTTTTGCACATGACAGGAAGGAACTTAACGGTTTACTCATCACAAACTGAACTCAATAGATCGTTCTACATATCTAATGCCATTTGAAGAGTGTCTTTGAAGATTGACTACACGAAAGGTGCAGTGACTATGGGGTCTGTCCTGTGAAAGCTGACTCCAGAAGATTAATCTTTTCTACCTTGAGTGCCAACGATTATACGGTGATCTCATTTTGATCTACAATCTTCTTAATGCCTATTACAATCTCCAGCAAGACCCATTATTTACCCCTGCATTACCAGAAACTGTTTCCCTGCCGATTTCAATTGAACTGGAGGAGGAACGTTTTCTCAATCAGGATCTCTGGACCTTCGAATGGACTTCAAGAATATATATTGTAAAATATGCCAACAACGCAACAATTCAAGGTAAAATTGGTCAAGTACCGAGCTACTGTATCCTCTTCTGTGTTAACGTTAACCCTGTTTTCCTACATGAAAATCATACTTGTTTTATTTTTTGCCAAATTAACTGAAATGAAAAACTGAATCGAATTCTGCAGTAATATTTGGATGTGGGCGTAGTTAAATAATCTTAAAAACGGAATTTTACACACGCGGTTAGATTAAATAAAAAAAAAAGAAGGATTTTTCCATTAAAGGTTAAATTAAAAGCAAGGCTGACGTGTACTGGAAGTTGCATCATGGGAGGAAGTCAACGTGGCAAAGAGGTTAGAATAACTTTCGTCCTATTATTGGGACGGCTTGAACCATCATTTTGGCTACAAATATATATATATGAAAGAATACTTACTTGACATGGGAGAATGTATTTTCAAAGTGGTCCATTCTGAAGCTCCATAGTAGGTCAACGCTTGCAAACTCACTGTCATTGCAGTGTATGGCGGCATATCACGAATTGTATACTCAGGCGTCTGTAAATCCTGAAAAATAATATATTTCAAATAAAAGAATTTTTTTAAATAAAAATTAATATACTTAAGGGTTCTTAAGAAGAAATTTTATATTCAGGGAATCTTTTTTAGCTGGTCTCAAATGACTATGGATCAAATTTAATGTGAATTTAAAATGTTTGATCTTTTTTTTAAAATGAGTGGCTGTGCTCATATTGTGCTATAAAATACCTTTCAAATACTCCAATGAGACTGGCATTTGAAGTAAATGTATTATTAATCGATGTCTAATATCTATTTCTCCCTTTATTTGTCTCTTAGCATAAAACTAAATTTAACTCAATATAGTCTATATTACCCACTCTTACACCTAGCAGGTACTTTCTAAAATTTATAATGATCGGTAAATTAGTTTAGGAATGAATCCTATTTTTATATAAGCTCCATTTCAAATGTTAAGCTCTGCATCATCCCGATAAGTCTCCTTTTAAAGAATTTCTCTAATTCTCTTTGGCTCCCTTCATATATACAGCAATATAAACGTATACACACCCCTAACATTATATTAAAATTATTATTATTATTATTATTAATACTAGCTGGACCTGTGGAAATTCCACAGGGAACTCATTCATATGTAATATATTGATGTTGGCATTCTGTAGATGTTCAGACTAAATGGAGACGCTCTGATATTATTGTATCTTTTTTTGTTAAAACTGCAAAAGTATTTATCTAAGCTCACACGAACGCCCGGCAAAGTCCAATAATAAAATATGCTTGAATATGATATTTTAATTCTTGCAGATTTCGTATATATTATTATAGAGTTAATGTTCTATCGATTTTTATATATTATAAAGTTGCGATTTCAAAAATAAAAAAAAATATATCCATATGACTTGGGTGCATTAGCTTGAATTGAAACTGAATTAAAAACTTGTGAAATATATATATATATATATATAAGTTGAGTTCCTTCAGCCGTAATCAAAACCAAAACTAAAACTTATGAAGAATTATTGATAAAATTATTTATAAAAAAATAGATGACATGAGTGCCATCAACTATAATCGAAACCAAAACCAAACCTTAAGAATTCTTGGTAAAAATAATTATAAGAAATGGAAGTACATAACAATTAAATGATCCGGATGTAAGCGTGACACAGAAAATAACACACATGCTATCGTATTAATATATAGATTAATATTGATAATAATGATAATAATAAACACACAAAATACTACTAATAATAGTAAACTACTACTACTACTACTAATAATAATAATAATTATTATTATTGTTATTATTTTTTCTTTTTTTTTTACACAAGAAAGTTGACTTTCTTTTTATTTCTCCAATTATTATATCTGCAGATACTAATATATACAACCCATCTATTTGAAAGTCCGGAAGAGAATAGGGGCCAACCCAAACTCCCTGTGCTTTGTTCCCCTCTTTTTAGACATCTTGCTATTTTGACCTTTGTCGCACCTGTTGCTTTTGTTAGCCTTCTTGTTTCTGATTGTAACCTTTAAACTAGTCGTTCGGTACTTTTTAAAAGGTCATCGCTACTCGGTCTTGAAACAACTGCAATGAACTTCAACCGTGTATGGCACAAGGCAAACCGAGTAAAGCACCCCTTTCTGAGTATATAACAATATCTAAGATATGTTAGTGCTCAGTTTCTGGTACAATACTGCCAGCCCCATCTCGCTGATCTAAAAGCACCCAAAGCCACTCTCTTAATCCCCCCCACACACATACAAAAGGATATCCTATCTTGTTTGCTTACATCCTGCCGCAGATAAATGTGACATTACGCTGGAAGATTTTTTTTTCTTTTTTTTTTACATTGAGGTTACCACTTATCAAGGCCCGGAAGCCACTCGAGGATAAGGGTTATTGCGTGTACAGTAATCAATGGAATAGTATCGTAGTAATCGTTAGTATTGGAGATTTGATAAAGTGTCTTACTTAAGGAGGCGGTTTGTCAGAAATTTGTTTATGTTGGACTTGAACACATACAAGTTGTAGTCAGGTGGGAAACAGGCAAACGGAAGAGAGTTCCACAGCTGTGCACTTCTAAGAAAGAAGCTCTGCTCATGGAATCTACGTTTGGATTTAGGCACAGATAAAGAGTGGGAAAAATTAATGACAGTAGTTTCAGCTAGACAAGTGTTTTTCGTGAAAGACTGGCGAGGGGGAACCAGAGATTGGAGCTCAGACGAGCACTTGCCATGGAAACAACGATAAAACAAAGACAGGCTCGCAACGTCTTTTCTGTGGGAGAGAGGCTGCAAGGAAGAGAAAAGAGCATCCCTCACTAAGCAACAAAGTCTATTTTGTACTCTGTCAAGGCAGGATAGGCTGCTTTTAGCAGCTCCTGCCCAGATGTGGCAGCAGTATTCCATCCTTGGACGTACTTGGCTTTTATACAGATAGAGAATTGCATCAGTAGTGAGATATCTTCTGGAGCGGTAGAAGGATCCCACCATTTTCCCGTCCTTGGCAACAGACCTGATGTATGTGTTCCAACAGAACTGATGTACGATGGGGGTAGATGCAGGCAGCACTCCTGAGGGAGCACCCTGGCTCTACAAAAATATCCTTAAATAGCATTCCCCGACAGGGCTGTCTTATGCGATTGATAATAAACCAACCCCTTCTAAAAGAGAGGAGGAAATGTGTGAGAGCATGCACTTCCTAGACCAAAGCTGGTCCATGCCTCACCACTGACAAAAGAGGGCCCATCAAATTGATGGCCGAGGACGGATCTTCAATCTTTAAATACAAAGTATTTATCTCCCTTCCACGGCAGGACGATGTGACATATGGATCGGAAAATGGGATTAGAAGAACCAGCACCCTATAGAGAAAAAGCACTCTGGCTTGCAAAAATTGCTTAGTTGCCATTCCCTGCTAGGGGCGCTTCAGATTAACAATCAACTAATCGCTTTTTCAAATGGAGAAGACAAAGCCTGGAAGGCTGAACTCCTAGAACTGCACATGTCCACACCTCAGGGAACAAAGACTCAAGAATGAACCAGAATCTGGTGGCTTTGGGACCGAGGGAAAACTGTGGTTTTGAAGGAGACTTGCTAAGTTTAAGTGAAATACTGTCAGCTACATTTTATGAGGCAAAAACACGCCAAAAATACCAATAAAATCTAATACTCACTTTAGTAAAGCTATATAAAGTAATATTAGGGATTTGATTTTGAAATCATAATCTATTGCAAGGTCAAAAAATATCTCTGTAGGACGTTTGTGTGTTTATGTTATCACCTTCCGCAACCATTTTTAAGAATGACATAATTTGATTGCCAAAAATGTACTTGAGAAATATTTGTCAAAAATTTAAACTTTACCCATTTAAAAATAAATTGTTCTTAAATCGAATAAGACGTCACAAATAGAATTTTAATGGCATCACAGACTTCAAAATAGCATCCGTTTTATTTACTGTTTATTTCGGCGTATAAGACGACCCTTAAAGTTTTTAAAAAATCATCTTTTAAAAAAAGCAATATTTCATAAGGTACCGGGTGTTACAATCTCTAGCCAGGCTTAACAAACATGATTTCGTGATTTAGCAGTCATCTTATACAACCGATATATGATAAATTTATTTAAATTTGCACCTCGTCTAATCTGACGGCTGCCTTATACGTCGAAATATATGGCATTTAAAAGTTTATTTAGCTGACAGTTAATTTTATATTGAGAAAGAGATTGTTTTATAAGGGTTTAAATTGTGACGAATCCGTTTTTGTTCATTTCGAAAATATTTAGCTGATATGTATTTTCATGACAAGAAGAAAAGAAAGACGGGTTTGTATTACTGTACACATAGATTCGAAAAAGTTGTCAAAAAACACATATATAACAAATAAATGTTATCAAAGGCAAGATAAGTTACTTTTCTACCAAACTGGATATATTTTTTGTGTTTTTATTCAATGTAACATATTTATTCAGCTCGCAAAACATACAGTGTTTACCGATGTATTGGAAAATTAAAGATGGCGTCTGATTCTCTCTTTAATACGGTAAGTGTGGGAAAAGATGTTATAAATAAAAAACCGGATAAAATACTGTTAAAAACTCGCTCAATATATGTTACCGTGAGATAGGTTGACATATATTCGGCGGGTTTTTAATAGTATTTTGTATAGTTTTTTATTTATAACACCTTTTTCCATACTTACGGTGTTAAAGAGGGTGTGAGACGCCATCTTGAATTTTCGAATACATCGGTAAACACTGTATGTTTTTCGAGCTGAATAAATATGTTACATTGAATAAAAACACAAAAAATATATCCAGTTTGGTAGAAAAGTAACTTATCTTGCCTTTGATAACATTTATTTGTTATATATGTGTTTTTTGACAACTTTTTCGAATCTATGTGTACAGTAATACAAACCCAGAAAGACGGTAGATAAACAACCGTGGAATTTCCAGTATATGATTTAAACAACTCGAAATACTGTTTCTTCTTCTTCATCATCTTCATCATCATCATCTTCATCGTCGTCGTCTGTTTAAAATGTTTATTTTACATAATGACAGGCTTTGGGTGGCTTTTAAAAATTCACTTAACTAAATTATCTCTAGACAAGTATTTATCCCTCTTTCACCCAAATCCAACCTTGTCACTTCCTCCCATGTTTTCTTTGACCACCGGCACTGCTATCTCCCCATCTATTAATCATAGAACTCCGCCAGTCTTTTAATGTGGCCATACCATTGATGCCTCCTGATCTGCACACGCCTCTCTATACTGTCCAGATTTAATCTTTCTCCGAGTTCAACAGAAATAAGCCTGTTTTGAACACACATATTACATAACCATCATATCATTCTCATCTCATTTCTTTCCATGCAACGCATGTCCTCAACCTTCACTGGCCAGGTTTCACTTTCATACATCATCACATTGTGTACACATGCCTGGTAGACTATTTCCATGGTGGACAATGGTAACGTTCTGCTGGAAGAAGTTTTGAATTTGAACTTACCAGTGTTTTGTTGAATTCTTTGAATTCTTCCACAATGAGATTTATCTGGTAATAGACTTCTCCATAATTAATTTCTGTCGCTTTTCTCCACGATAATTTGAATACCTTAAAGGAACCGTCGACTCTAACTGATTCCATTGGTATTTTATCCGGGACAACTTTTACGGTGTGCTCATTTAAGCCCTCTAGAAATAAATTAAAGAAAAACAGAATTTTTTTTATTATATATATATATATATATATATATATATCAGCAAAAGTACTCGTTGTTGACTGGGTTCAAAAACAGCCTACAGAAAATGGACTCATATTTATGAAAGTATGATAGGTTATGAAAAAAAGGAAGGGTTGTAAAGAGATAGCTTCGAATTTGAGGGTATCAAAACCAAAGCAAAATATGGTGAAAGTAAAAATAAAATAGATAAACCCCATAATTTATTATACCATACCTGTTCACACTGAAACACTTATCACAATATTCTGTGGATCTATATAAAAAAAACCTTGTTAAACTTTGTGACATATTTCCATTCTATGGAGGTCAGACGAGAACGAACACCCCATAATTTTATTATACTATATTTCTTCAAACTGAAACATAATTATCAAAGTGTACTTACGCAGATAGATATGAAAAGTCTTTATTAAAGTTTGTGCCTATTTCCATTCTATGGAGACCAGGCGCAAACGCAGACCCCACAATTTTATTATACCATCCCTATTTAAGTTAAAACATATTTATCAGAGTATTCTCATATATATATATATATATATATATATATATATATATATATATATATATATCAAAAACACTTGTAAACGTTTTTTTTTTAATTTTAAATTTTTTATTTCCATACTTTGTGGACCAGGCGCGAACGCAGACCCCACAATTTTAATGAACCATCGTTCTGCCAGATCAAACATACCCATTCCTGTGTCTCGATACATCTATCATTATATATAATCAGTTTTTTAAAATAATCAACCATATAGGAGCCTATTCGTGACCAGACACACACACACACAGATTTATGTTATAGAAGATATATATATATATATATATATATATATATATATATATATATATATATATATATATATATATATATATTTGGGCAGCAAAAGAAGACAACAAAGAAGAAGAACAACAACAACAACGAGGCGAAGAAGAAGAAGAAGGCAATAAAAAGAAGACAACTAAGGAAACAAAGGCAAAGTATAAAAAGACGAAAAAAGACAATAAAAAAGGAAGCAAAGAAGACAATAAAAAAGAAAACAATAAAAAAGAAAACAATAAAAAACAATAAAAAACACAATAAAAAAGAAAACAATAAAAAACACAATAAAAAAGAAGACGATAAAGTATAAAAAGAAGCACAAGACAATAAAAAAAAATGAAAGCAAAGAAGAGTTTTTGAAATATATGATGCATTAAAAGCCATACACAGGGTTTGATTGACATCCTTTGGTCGTTTATTATATAGAATACAAAAGATTCAACAAAATATTATCCACATTTTTTATTCTAAAGACAAATATGATAATGAAATCTGATAATCGGACAGATGCCCACGTACCTGGATACTTATGCATGGAAGGGTGAAACAACGAAAATGACATGATGTTATTGTTCAGCTTGGATATTCTGGAAATGTTGCGTGCAGTCATGTCGCTGATAACGAGTTGTTGTCGGCCATTAATCCAGAAAAGATGGTTGCTGTAGTACTGGATCTGCTTCATGCTGTTCAACACACACAAAAAAGAAAAAGAAAGAAAGAAAAAAAATACATTTTATCAATGTCATTAATTCGTGTGCACTTCAAAACATTTTTTTTTTTTTTTTGCATCTGAAAATTGATTAGACAAGTTTAATGGAACATCATTAGAAGATGATTTTTTTTTGTATTGTTGGTATCTCTAGACGTTTTAGCGAGTTATAAACGGGCAAAAGTTATAGCCCGTTGATCTAGATAGAATGAATGATTTATGCCAAATTGACGGTTAAATATGATTAAATTTGTGCTCATTCTTTGCAATGAATACTAATTCATATTAATATACAACTCCGCATCAAATGGATACTATTATACTTAGTTTGCTGCCCCATATCATAACAAAGGTTCATGCAAATTTTCGGTTAGATCAGCCCAGTAGGTTCCGAGAAAACTTCTAGAATAAATATGGTACTGTGGTGACTAATCCCTATTTAGGCACTCTGCATCAAATGGGTTGCATAATACCCAGTTCGCTGCACTGTATTATAGCAAAGATACGTACAAAATTTCAGCCAGATCGGCTCAGTAGTTTCCGATTGACAGACAGACAAAGAGAAATATGATATATATTCGAACTACTGTTTTGATCTAAGCAGACATAGTATAAAATGTAATACAATATTGGAACAATTTATCATAAATAATAAATTAGATTACCATTTTATATATATATATATATATATATATATATATATATATATATATATATATATATATATATATATATATATAAAATGTGTAGCAGTAATTTATAGTCACCATCATATCGTATGAATCCGAAGATTCCACTGTTGACATTGGCCTCCCTGATATTTTTCTTGTCAAAACTTCTTTCTAAAAAGACACCAGATAGTTACAGGAGGGACCACGTGAAGTTTGCTAACATCCCTAAGTGAAAGTGATTATCTTCACCTCAGATAATGTGAAAGCCCTTCCCCCACCCTTTCCTCATATTAAGAGCAGCTTATTTTATCCATTTGTTTTATTATTCAGCCAAATGGACAGCAGAAACCAAAAGTAAAAAAGAGTAGACAATCTCGATCATCGCCCTTAAATTGAGCTCTAATTTATTTTTAATCTGTAAATGCATTCGATAATAAAATTCATTTCTTCTAATGATTCCTGAAGGGGAACAAATCTTTTAACCAAGCTCAAATGAAACGAGCTCTTCTAGTAACAAGGTACCAAATCGAAAGGTGGATTTAGGACGCTTTATAATAAATGTTTAAGAAAACAGTTTTTTTTTTTAATGTAATTTTCATTTATTTAAAATCAACGAAATTAGAAAACATTTTTTAGTTATTGTTTAATATTAGACTTAAGTTAACAGTGATTATATTATCACATTACTGTAGTACTGCTTTGTAGACTACAACATGCTTTTATTCAAATCCTATGTAAACAAATACTTGTCACGACCACCCTCGCGAACAATCAAACTTTGTCCATTCTATCCATCAGCTTCAATTTCCTCATAATAGTGTGCTTCATCTAATTGACAATCTTATATTCTAGACAGAGGTAATGCTTATTTTTCTCCCAATCCAGAGTGCCCCTTTTTAGAGAGCTGGATTTTCGGTCACATTAAAAACCGACCCTGCAAGTCACTCTGTTCTCGTGAGGAGGCAGATCTAGTTAACACTGCTGCAACTAACGAGCACTTCCCAAACGCTGACTAATTTCACTTTACATATGATATCCAAATTCACCCCCCTCATCTTCAGCACCAATCCCGGCCACCCCATTTTTTTGTCTTAATTTTCTTTTTTGTTTTGTTTTGCTTTGTTTTGTAAACCCCACCCTTCAAGCACATCCTTTTTAGCCCTCTTTCCTCCCCTACACATACCACAGCAGAAAAAAAAAAAAAGGAATGGATTACTGCCCCTGCGTTTTCCCACACTCTACAAATTTCGAAGCTACTTAGAAGTGCTTTGAAAAGAAGAGACCAATCCTTCACATTGGAGGCTTTCTTCTTTCCTGTCCCAATAGGTTTTCACATTGTTGCATGGCCGACCCTATCTAACCCCTTTCTCTGCCACCCATCTTCTCCCCCCTTCCCACAAAAAAATAGAAATTTCAGGTCGAAATGTGGGTGGGATACAAAAATTGTTAGCCTTTGTCTTTTACAACTACACAAAATTGCAAAGCTTTTTCTGTTATTAGGGATGAGTCACCACTTATCAAGACCTAAGGGCCACTCGAGGATAAGGGTTAACACTGTGATGATCAGTAATGGTGGAACTTGGGTAGGGTTTGATTATTTAAGAGGACGACTCAACAAGAACTTATTTACATTAGACTTTAAAACGACCATGTTATAGTAAGCTGGGAAGCAGCCCCATGCTATTGTGTTCCATGGATGGGCAGATCTTGGAAAGAAACTTTGCTCGTAATGTTTTCATTTAGTTTTAGGCGCATATTATATATTTTTTATATATATATATATATATATATGCTACTTACGAAGGTCAAAAGCCACTCAAGGATAAAGTTAAATTAGATTGTTAGTTAGATGAATAAAAAAAGTAACATTGAACACTGATTGCGTTTGGTAGCAGTTATTTGTTGCCTATATGTATTTTTACATATAGGCAACAAATAACTGCTACCAAACGCAATCAATGTTACTTTTCTATCTACTTGCATAATTTTTTTTGTACATTTTTATATTTTTGAAACCGTTTTTCTTTCAATATAATTAAAAAAAAAATACTAACTTTGTGTGTGTTTGTTATGTATTTTTCAAATTTTAGCTGGACATGCAAACGGACAGATATCTGTACAAATTAATTCGAAGTGGGGAGTGGGACAACAACAACAACAACAACAACAACAAAACAGTTAGTAAAACCCTGTCAATTCTTTACAAACCGAAAAACTGCCCACAGTTTTCCGGTTTGTATCAGACTGAAAACAAAGATCTCGCTGCTCAACTCCCCACTGTCTCCTGTTAGACATGATCGCAAATAGTAGCCTCTTATGTTCCAACTGGCAATATGCCTTATTTTAGGTTGAAAAAGAGTGAAAAAAAACAACAAAAAAAACAGGCAGATTGATTTCTATGTGGGAATGAGGCAAATGGGTAGAAGGAAATAAAATATCGATGAGGTTTTGGAAATGAATGGTAAATTCAATTTGGGGAGACAAACGCCAGATACTATTTTGCTCTTAAAAGGACAAGGGAAGTAAGACAGGTAAACTTTTGATACAATAAAGATACTATATTCAAGGATCAATGAAAGAGATAAAGCCTTACCTTTCTAGCCTGGTTATTCTTGCAAGAAGTTTGATGGAGGCATTAACATGTGGATTTCCATAGCCAATCATATCGGCTTTGTATAGCTCGTCATCATTCATGCCACCCTGTACCCAGTAGATCGAATGGGAGTCCATGTCAAGCGTGATTCCTTTGATACTTTGTGTCATTGATAATGGTTGGTATTGTGTTATGTGCATGCCGTTCAGATAGGAACCCTGGATCAAGCCTTTGTTATTCCAATAAAGAATGCCTTTCAAGGCATCAATGCATAAATTGTTAGCCGGGGCAATCAAAAGCACTTCGCTGTTCTTATAATTATCCATACTTGCCCACCTTATCTGAAAAGAAGAGAAAAAAAAAACTGGATATTTGTAACATGCTAATGACATACGGCTTAAAGTTTAAGGATTCCCCATCAAGTCAATACAAAAATCATAACCTATAATTACCTATTAGCAGGGTAAGGAGATGTCTAAAATAAGCTAAGCTAAGGCTACATGGTCAGCTATAGTTAAGAACGACACAAATGCTCCCTTTTTATTAGCTGTTACATCTAGAGCGCTACTCCATTCCCAGGATTACTCCACTTGCCCTTGACTCGCCCTTTATAGCGTTAAGTGTTCAGCAAGGGGGTATCAATTTCTTTTTAAGTCTTTGGTATGACTCAACTGAGGATTGAACCTTGATCTCTCCCACCCATTAACAAACACTTTTACTATTATGCCGAATGGGTTGGTATTTTTGTCACGTTTTACTTTGGATGTCAAAAACCATAGAATTATTCCAGACTGTTTTATTATTATTATTATTATTATTATTACTATTATAATTATTATTTACTCACTAGGAGTAATCACACAAGCCATCATCAAAGATTGCTCTTTGAGAACAACTTGTGGTGTTCCCTGGAGTCTGAAGGACAACAAGTCTCCCCAGACTTCCAGTATTCTCCAACTCTTTCAATAACTTTTGCAAAAGAATTTGTGTTATCGCAACAGCCGCGGTACCATTGATTTCTCGTTGGCAGCGACCACTGGTCCTCACTGGAAGTTTGGTGGCAATAAGCCTCCTTAAGGTCCCAGTCCTCTTTGCACTCAGCCAGTTGAGGTCTGGCTAGTGCTTTGTCTCATCGGTCTTTCCATCCTCCTCGACTCATTATTTGGTTTAGTGCCCGTTTATGGTGAAGCACACACACACACAAAAAAAGTTATTATTATTGGCTCACAAGGAGCATTCACACAGGTCATCAGAGATCTCTCCTTAAAAACAGCCTGTGGTGTTCCCTGGAAGCTGAGTGACAAGTCACTTATTATTATTATTATTATTTCTCTCTTTTTTTTTTTTTTTTTCAATTGTCTCATCTTTTAATTTTTGCTGGTGACAGGGCATCCTACAGGATTCCAGATATTCACTCATTATTTCAGAGACTCCAACTGGGAGATCTTTTAAGGATTCTAAGTGATGTTGGTCTATGATGCTGCATTGATGAGCTGGTGGTCCATCTGCCTGGGATTAGTGACAATCTGACACACGGCATTTAAAATATGTGGTACATTTTCCCTTGTGACGAGTCATATAAATACCAAAAAATATAATTGCTGGCATTTAATGAATTAGCAAGATATTAAACTTTAACATACTAGAATTATGGGTCCTACCGAGCCCAAATTTTAGCATACATTAAATATTACCCCCTTACTCTTAATTTATGTGGTTTCTATTATTCGTTCTCCCCTCCGTCTCTCACACACACACACACATTGTCTGTCTGTCTGTCTGTCTGTCTCTCTCTCTCTCTTTTTCTATCTCCTCTCACTCTCTGTTTATTAACAGTCAACAAGGCAAAAGTAATAAAACTACTATGAGATAGAAGACTAGAAGTTGCTTTCAAACAAATGCATTTCATGTAAAAAAAAAACAAACAAACTATTATGTATTTACATGCCATATCGAAATTAGTAAAAATCTCCCAAATTATGAAAAATGATCTAATAGATCATTGTACTAGATCTAGCTTTCACAAAAAAGAAAAAAATCATTAAAAACAACAGTCGATATTTTCTAATTTTTTCAAAGATAGATTTCAATGAAATCAAGGGAGATAAGTCAGTTTGTCATACAAAATTGGTTGTACAACTCTTTCGTATTAAAGCATATGATAAAACTTGATAATTAAATAAATTCTTTTTTTTTTTTTTACTTATAACCCTTTTTCTACTGGATCATTTTTCATTTCGACAAGACACATGAATAAATAGTGTTTTTATTTGAAATGCATCTGTTCGAAATCCCATTATACTACACAAGCATCAATTAGAATAATCCATCATAAACAATAGGGAATATCACCACAAGTATCGATACTATTTAACCCAAGGTCAACGTGTGACTCAACAGGTTACATTTTTCTAGGTCTTTTAGAAAACAAAAGAAACACTTACTTCTTTACTTGTAGACCAATAAATTTTCCTTGCCAACCAGTCCATAGCGATGCTGCTAGCTGAGTGATTATTTTGCTCAAAACGTTGGATATGCTCGTATGGCACCATAGAAATACGAGTGGGTGCTAGAGAACAATAAACATGTAAACAAAATGAATTCCTGCCATTTTTTTTTTTTAAATAACCTAATTATAATTTAAGAAAAAACATATAATTTATTCACCTATCAAAACAAACTCAGCCTTAAATTCCAAATGTAACCCATATTTTGAGGAGGACAGATCACGCCGTCACAATTACAGCTATTATTTTATTTAAATTTTTTTTCATGTAGGAGTCGCCACTTATCAAGGCCCAAAGGCCACTCGAGGATAAGGGTGAATGAATGTAAAGTGGTAGTAATTGTTAATGGTGTAAATTGGGTAGAATTTGATTATTTATAAGGACGGTTGAACAAGAATTTGTTTACATTGGATTTGAAGGTGAGCAGGCCAGCAGAACAATGTTCCACAGGCGGGCAGTTCTTGGAAAGATTTAGGCACAGATAGAGAGTGGGAGAAATTGTTCATAGTGGTTGTAGCTAATTGAGTGTTTTTTGTGAAAGTCTGGCAAAAGGGAACGATAGATTGGAGTACAGTCGAGCACTTGCCATGAAAGTAACGATAACGCAGTGACAGGCTCGCAACATCTTTTCTGTGGGAAAGACATTACAGGGAAGACAAAATGGCATTACCTACTAGGTTTCGAAGCTGGATAGGGTGCGCCGAGCAGCACTCCATTTTAGAGAGTATCTGGCTTTTATACAGATAGAGGATTGCATCGGCAGTGAGATACCTGCTGAAGTGGTAGAGTGATGAAATCATTTTTCCAGTGATCTTGGCAACAGATTTAATGTGTGTGTTCCATTTCAGATCAAGAGTGAAGATCAGTCTTAAAGCCTGTCAAGACAAGGAGCTTCCCCAAGATGAGAGCTATTCATTTCAATTATTAGTTATCACATTATTATTAATATTATTATTATTTCACTCATTCAGTGTTCTCACACAGATCATCATTGGTGATTGCTCACTAACAACATCTAGTGGTGGTCCCTGGAGTCTGTGCGACAACAAATCTTCCCAGAATAATAGTACTCTTCCCCTCTGTTGGTAACTTTTGGAAATGTACTTGGATCATTACAACAATCACTTGCTATTGACTTCTTGCTGGCAATGACCATTGGTTTTTACTGGAATTTGGGTGGCCATAAACCTCCGCGAGGTCCCAGTCCCTTTACATTCATCCAGTGGATGTTTGATTAGTGCTCTCTCTCTCCGTTTTTTTTTTTTCCATCCAACTCGAATATCTGGTGCCAGTCGATAGCGACACTACAAATTTTATTATTATTGTTGTTGTTCTTATCATATTGAACAATTACGTACTACTAGATTCTGTTGGAAATGAATTAAATATTATGACCCAATATGTATTTTTTAAAAAGAAAGCTAGTGTATTTTTTTGTTTGTTTACTTGCTTCACCGCGAGAGCAGAGTTAGACACAAGGTCGGTTTTTTAATGTATGCGTGCGTGTGTGTGTGTGGGGGGACCAGTTCCCCCAAAAGGGGCACTCTGGTTAGTAACAAAAAACAAAAAATATATCAGTCATGAAGGATTTCTCCTCCACTAACCGAGACCATAAAAAGTGAAATACAGCACCAGAACAGATACTACGCTTTGATCCTAACCCGAAGGCCAAGAACCATTCTACACAAACAAAATCAGCCTATGTTTACAGACAAGAAAACACAACTCAGAACAGAAATAAGAAATATTAAACGAAACTCGGCTACAAAAGGTCGATTCGCAGTTTATAAAACGTTTTTATTTTATTTAAATTCAAATTCATATTTAGCTTATTAGTGTCCATAGTCGATGTTGGCTTCTGCATTCGCGTATTTTCCTTAAGATTTCTACTGCTTTTTATAATCGCCATTCATTGTATGGTCTGTCTTAGTATGAAACATTTAACTATGTCAGAAATGAATTCGATGTTATACATAAGATGTAATTTTTAAAAAGTCAATGTACCGTACGTAAGTGATCAAAATCAATGTTTCACTTTAATTGCATGCGTTTATTCGGATCAATTATTTTTTTATCAGTTCCAACTTATGAATACATGTTCACAATACGATCTCTCCATTGATTTGAAAAGACGTATCCAATAACAATACACAAACAAAAACAACATATGATCAAAATTCTTAATTTCTTTTGAAGAAACCTATTTCGAAATATTGGTCATTTCAAAGATGTAAGAATAAAAAAGAATTGAACAATTTATATCAAATCAAAAACACAAATATCCTTTAAAATGATTTATTTTAATATGATGCAAAATAGAATAAAACAAAAAATTCAACAAAATATAATTTAAGAAAATAGAAAAGAATATATATATATATATATATATATATATATATATATATATATATATATATATATATATATATACATACACACACCGAACAAATTCATATAGAGAGAATGAGATATCTTACCAAAACGAAAAAAAGGATAAATTTTGCGTATCATTTTCTCCTTTTGTCCATCCGTTTGAATATGATAAACTTTACCATCTCTGGTGGTGTATGTGATTATGGAAGGCGTGTTTTCTATTTAAAAAAAAATAAAAAGAATATTTATACTCACACACATACACATATCTATATAAATATAAATGTAAAATTATGTTTGTTCGTAATCGATAATCTAAAAAAATACTGAAGCGATTGCCTCGACATTTTGAAATAGCGCTTTTATCTAATCCAAGCATGTTTTTATATATTTAAAATTATAAGATATTACAATATTAAAAAAAAAAAAAAAATTTTTCGACAGCGTTTCTTTTCGGCAACAACTGACCATTTTGAAATGCCGGAAAATAACGATTGTGGTTTTACATGTTTGTAAAAAAAAAATTTTTTACCAATTTTTACAAGAATAAAATAGAAATTGTTACAGTAAATCGTTGTTTTTTTTTTAAATTTTTGTATTTTTATTTATTTTTTTTCCTCGTGAGTTTATTATATTTACATATTTTCTTCAATATTTTCCTTGAGTAGCGTTGTTATGCTTTGATAATCGGCGATGCCCGGCGAAAGCCGACGGTTGATGTCATGTTTCGAGCAAAGCCGAGCGACCAGTTAGTTACGACTGGTTCAAATTCTGCACAAGTACCGGTCGGTTTTTAATGTATGGAAAATCTAGTCGCCGAAAAAAGGGTACTCTGGATAGTAACAAAAAATAAAAATTGCCTCAGTCTAGAAGGATTTCTCCTTCAATGATCAAAGAAAAAAAACGGTGAAATTTAGTTCACCCTCCATTTCTCTTCCCTTCTCTCTCTCTCTTCTTCTGTCTATATCTCTTTCTTGATTCATTTCTTCTCCTCTCTATCTTTCTCTCTATATCACCCTCTCCATCTCTCTTTGAGCCCCTTTATCTCTCTCACTCTTATTTCTTACCGTCTCTCTCTTCGTCTGTTTCTAACTCCTCCTCCCTGTCTATCTCTCAATCTCTGTTTATTCCCCTCTCTTTCTCTATCTATCCATCTCAAATTCCTCATCCTATTTTAGTCACCTAAATTAATTACAGTGAATAAGGCATTGTCCAAACATGAATAAATCCTATTTTAGTCACCTAATTTACTTACTGTGCGGATAGAAGTTATTTGGAAATTACTGCTACTTTGAACAGCACTAGGAGTAATTGATAAAACCTTTCTTATTAAATTGATTTTGGCAGCCATTCGATGACGTTCATTATTATAGTGCCAATAACATGAAATGCAACAATACAAAAATAAAAACTAATAAGAATCAAAGTTGGATATGGCAGCATAACTTTTGTTTTACTAAACGAAAATTGAATATTTTTTTCCCCCAATATAGTTGAGAAGGTGATCTATAAACTGTAATACTTGTTAGAAATTTGATCGAAAAATGAGTGAGCGGTGAAGCTTTAAAGCACTTCTAAATGACTAAAACTGCCACTTAACCATATATTAAAACACTCCGGTGTTTAAATGATAACAAATGCAATATAATTAAAAAAATAAAACATGAAAATATATAACTTTAGCAGCACTGTACCGTAAAATTCATTACAGTTGTGCAATATAAACACCTACCTTTATAAAATGTATGACCGACAAAGCTTTTTGTCCACGGTCCATGCCTATTGTTGATGTAGGCTCTAACTTTTACGATGTACTGCGTATCTGGAGTCAATTTATCCTTGGTAAAATTGAACCCAGAGACTTGAAAGGTTTCTTCTTTCTCAGCAGCTTCTTTGATCATCACTTCATATTTCCAACCATTCCAGAAACCCCTACCTGCAAAATAAATAAATAAATAAATATTAATGATAATAGAAAGAAAAATGCTGCCAGATCTTAGATTTCGCCGTCCCAGCAAACCACATCAAGGTTGGTTGGTTGTTTTTGTTTTACGGCATATCAACCCTTTTCGGGTTATTTAATGCCGAATCCAAAGATTTTGAAGAAAATTTTTTTTTAATAGAATATATTTTTTGTTTTCATGTCGGTTTCTATTCAACCCATAGTTGGGACCCTAACAGGTACTACCACTCCGGGTCAGAGTGGACCTGGGAGCAATGGTAATTAAAAGGTGGCTCCACACTCCCCAAAGCCCACAAGCTGGGTCCCTCACCACTGGATATAGTTTAAGGTCATATCCAGGACCCCCATTGAGGGACTTTTACCCTCTGCAGGGGGGCAGTCGGCGTATTCTAATGCCCTACCGACAGGACCAACCACATCAAGGAGACGAAGAAGCAAAACAAATACACGGAATTGGCCAGAGAGCTGAAAGGGATTTGGAAGATGAAGACAGTTAAGATAACATTAATTATCATAGGAGCACGAAGAACAATCCTGAAAATCTGTGAAAAAAAGAATGGGAGAAACTGGACTTGTTTGTTTATTCTATGCAGTGTTCAACTGCAGCAAGCGGTCCCTGCCATCAACGACGCTAAAATGCTGCCCGTTATGACATCGACCAAAAAAATCGGAGACGAGATCCACCAACAAATGAAGCCAATGTCAAGTTAACCTTAAAAACACCCTAGTGACTCATCGTTGATGTTTTTATTGCCAAAGTGTCTATCATTTGATCGTGTCTAGCATCCGGGGAGTTAGTTGCTTTGCCAGGACATAATAATAGGTCCAAGAAACGTTTTTACACGACAAACAAAGTAACTCTCCCTGGCAAATGGTCGTAGTATATATGGTTTCTAAAAACCAGGAAACACCCTGAGAAAAAAACAAAACAAAACAACCCCCCCCCCCAAAAAAAACACGGACACAACAACCCAAGAAATCAATCACTAGACGAAGTAACTCTCCTCAACAAACAATCGTAGCACATTTGGTTGCTGTTCCCAGTATGAAAAAATCATACCAGAGACGTCTCCACGACAAATCAAGAAACTCTCCCCGGCAAACGATCGTAGCATATATGGTTCCTGAAAACCAGGAAACACCCAGAGAAAAAAAAAAAAAAAAAAAAAAAAGCATTCACGGACACAACAACTCAAGAAATCAACCAACGAAGTAACTCTTCCCAGCAAACGATTGTGTTACACAAGATCGTTTGCTCTACACGTTAACGCATACGTAAACGTATGTACAACGTTAAAATATAGCATTAAAAAATCTCTGAGAGATAGGCACTAAACTGTTTATAGTTATATCATCAAGACATGATTACTAGCTTCACCTTGACACAAGGTCTCAAAGTCAAATTCAGAAAATGGATGCTCGTATTATATCGCTTAATTTGACAAAAGAACATTTGAAATCCTATTCGACACATTTACGAATCAACCATGAGTAATGTTGCTTGATTACAAGTATGTATAAAAGAACGCTTATAGCAATGACGAGAATGTTTAGCGATGAATGTTCTCTTGTATACTCCTCCCTACTCTCGAAAGTGGAGACAGGTGTTCAGAGGTGAAATTGTGCGAAGTAGATAAAAACCAAAAATGAAATTCTTGATGCTTGTCATGACATTATTTCGAGATGATTAACAAGAATCCGTTTTCGATTATGACACTTTAAATACTATCCTCATTACTGGAAACAAATTCTCCTCGCAGAGATTTGACATTCTGGATCAAATAGACTTAAGGAACATCAGATTGAGAAAAAACAACAGCAACAAAAAAAAAACATGACACATTTTCGTATTATTTAGATCCTGTAGACTACTATTCTCAACTAGAGTGCTATTTTCACAACGTTTCAGTCAATGCAACCTCCGACCTTCTTCAGGTGTATCTTTTCGAACTCTGGAATCTGCACAGAATTTCGAACAGAACCCTTTATTTAATCCACGAGGGTAGCATGTTCTCGTTCCGTCAGCCATTACTGGATAGAAGTCCTAAGTAATTTGCAATTGTATTTTGGATGTCGTCTTCAATCTCCAGAGGAGTGTAATTCTACAAAGTATTCTATGCACTGTGCCACAAGATACACCTGAAGTAGGTTGAAAGTTACATCGACTGAAAAATTGTGAAAAATATTTAAAGATTTATAAAGAATCGAAGTCGGAATCGATAATTGTATTAGAATAGGGAACAATATTGGAATCCTCCCATCACTAGTTTATAGTCTTATAGTAACTCAACACTGGCATGTATGCTCGTGTTGCCATGTCAGGTGCAGAATGGGACAATTTCGCTGTGAATGTCGGTGTGAAGCAGGGATGTGTCTTGGCTCCAGTAATTTTCAACCTGTTCCTGGTTGCCGTCACTTTGGTTTTGTGCCGTGACCTCCAACCTTCCGATACCGCTGATGTTCAGTACCGTCTTGATGACAGCCTCTTCAACCTGAAACGTCTTCAGGCCAAGACTAAAATCTCTGAAGAGCTCATCTTCGACTTACAGTATGCCGATGATGATGCATTCCCTAGCGATACCTCCAGCGGACTTCAATGCAGTCTTGAAGTAGTCTCCAACACTTACCACTGAGCTGGACTTAATCTCGCCTTTTCTCCTTTTAGCCGCCTGAATGACCGAATATTCGCCAACCACAATCTCAGGACACATGCAAGGGACACTGTGTCATACCCACCTATACAAGCGTCGCAGTTGTCATAACCACCCTCCTGTACAATTCTGAGACATGGGTTCCGTATCGCCATCATATCAGGCTGCTAGAGTCATTTCACATCAGACGAATACAGCAGATCCTTGGCCTTCATTTGTGGCACAAGGTTTCCCATTCAGAGATTTGCAGGAGAGCTGGAATTGCCCCTTTAGAGTCACTCCTTAGCAGTCGTCAGCTTCGATGGTTGGGCCACATCACCAGGATGCCCTCAAACAGAGTACATCGAAGAATTCTCCTCTGTCAGCTGACTCACGGTAGACGAAACATCGATTTCCCGAAGAAATGTTACATAGACTGCATGGACAGAGACACTTGGCGCTCTACATGTGATAGCGGGATGGCCTTCTTCAACACGAGCATGAGTGAGCAGCTACGGAGCGTCGTACACTGAGACAGCGACGAGCGGCGGCCACTCACCATCAAAACTCAAATCCTGTCTTCCTGTGCTCTATTTATGCAAAGCAGTGTAGATCACGCATCGGGTTTCACAGTCATCAACCGAGTCACAGAGTCAATTAAAAAAAAAAAGAAGAAAATGATGAAGAAGACATCGTCATCCACATAGATGGAGTACCATAACTAAGTAACTGAATCTATGAGGAAAAGACGACTTTGTTTTATTAATGTAGTAGATAGACATTGTCTGGTTCACGTGTGCACTGAGACACTCTGTACTGAATTAATGGTCAAAAAGAAGATCTGTTTGTTCTTTTCAGAAAAATAAAATAAATAACAAAGAGCCAAATGTTGCCTGGGAGCAATAATTAATTTTTGTTTATATATATCTATATATATATATATATATATATATATATATATATATATATATATATATATATATATATATATATATATAATGTAATTCGAAAACAGACGCACAAGTCAACTAGTGAAAATGTCTACAAGCACAATAAAAAAAAGACCCCCCCCCCCAAAAAAAAAAAAACAAGAACAATTTTAACCCTCTTGTGCACTTGGATTTTGAATAACCCAAATAAAGGAATATAGAGAGAGAGGGGGGGGGATTTCCTCCAGTCAAATAAAAACGGTAACAAAACCGAGAAAACTCTTACTTTGCTCTTTTGATGTTTATCTTTATTGTCCAGATTTAGACGCGAGGGAAACGAGTGAACTGAAAATGGACGAAGGTTAATTTTTTCAGATTCATCATGGTTGCACTCAGTCGAGCGGGGATTAAAGAGGGTGGACGAGAGATTAGCGCACAAGATTGGAAAGACTTCTTTTTATTACGTCAACGGTGCAACTACATTAATAGCGAAATTCAGAAAACGAAAAAACTCGGTTAAAAAAAAAAAAAACTGATATCTACTGACATTTTGTGTCAATTTCAACTAAAAGCAATATCTACTTAATTGGCATGCTAAAAGTATTTAAATATTACTGCATTATTTAAA
Source organism: Euprymna scolopes (assembly GCF_053919585.1). Lineage (NCBI taxonomy): Eukaryota > Metazoa > Mollusca > Cephalopoda > Sepiida > Sepiolidae > Euprymna > Euprymna scolopes. The sequence continues at coordinate 88,566,048 of NC_136500.1, forward strand.
ACAACAACAACAACAACAAAAAAAAACGAGTTTTTCATCTATACCATACAAAACTCTCGCCACATTGAACAACACGTGACATAAGGGAAATAACTCAATTATACTAAAAACAAGGAAAATAACTCATATTTATTATTTTTCCTATTAACCACGAGATCAGAGTTAGATACCAGGTCGGTTTCTGTGGGGAAAATCCAGTTCACCTAAAATCGGCACTCTGGATAGGAACAAAAATAAAAATTGTCTCAGTCAAAAAGGATTTCTCCTCTGCTGACCAAGGATAGAAAAGGCTAAGTGCAGCATCAGAATAGATACTGCTCTGTGATTTGGGCCAAGAGCGCATTTTTTTTTTTTTTAATTGTAATAGTTAGACGTTAATTACCTCCCCTTGGAATTATCCGGTGTTTTTTAGCCAATCATTTTATTTTCGTCAAAAAATGTTTTCTTTAATACTTTTTTTCTACCTTATCGTTTTTCGTAATTTTTGGGTGTATTTATAACTGCAACATAACAATTAAGTAGAGTTTATTGATTTGCCTTGAAATTCAATATAAAAAAAATCGAATTTCGCTATTATAGTGTAGTTGCGCCACGTCAACAATAATCTATAATAGGTACATGCAAAATGAATAACCGCTCAAAATATAGAAACATTTTGACCCCGTCCTTTACTTAAAAATTCACCAAACATCAGGAAATTAACCAATTGTAATGCAATTTTCAGTATTTATTGAATAATGATCACGGAATCCGTTATTTTTACTTAAATCTTAGTGGAAATGTATTATTTTGTTTAAACAAAAATGTCTTTACTAAAGTTATGGTTTTTAGTAGTTAAAAAAAGTGAATAAATTTATTTATTTATTTTTTTATGAAAATAAAGCATCGTAAATTGTAACAATAAAAAGAAAAATATTTTTTTCGGGAACATTATAAGAAAAGCCCCAAATTCCGTTTTAACGAAATCGATATAACGCGAAGGAAAATTAATTTCTCGAACTACCGATATTATCATTGAATTAAGCATTATTTATTTAATATTTTAAAACGAAAAAAATGTTTTCTTTGTTTTGCCTTTTTTTTAAGCTTATATTTTCAGCATAATTTAAATACGTAAGATTCTAATATTTTCCTAACCTGAATGAATTTATAATCTTTAGTGTAACATAATTTTTATATGATCTCAATTCTTTTTTTTTTTTAAATAGAAAAAATGTAAAAGCAGGAACATAGAAAATATTTAAATTAAAAAATTATACAAACGTTCACGATAGGAATGTATGAATGCACGGCTGGAAAAAAAAAGTCGATTTTGCACTCCCTACCACCCTCCAAATACCTGACGTTATTTTCAGACTGCCTTTTGACTTCCTGAAATTTTAGGCTTCCGTAGAATCCATACTTAGACGACTTCGTTTTGTATTGTTGAGCCAAGCCATAATCTCTTGCTTCTGGAGGCTAATTAACCCATTTTTGTTTTTCACTAGCAAAGTGTTGTTTTTTTAAATTCAATATCTTAGTAATTAACTTTACTAATTATCTTTGAAATAATTACTGTCACTTGGATGTAAGGGGCAGCTTAGCGGGACCATGCCCACAGGAGCACTATGTAAGGAGTTGAGCAGCGAGATATCTGTTTACATTACATTTAAATTTCTGCATGTTAGTACGGTCAGGGAAGCAGGAAATCGAGTGTGAGGGGTGATTCCAAAGCCTAAAAGTTCGAGGAAAGAAACTATTAGAGTTGAAAGCTTTCCAGCATCTACGGATCTCTACAGTGAAGGGATGGGATTTTGCTGCTTGTTGGGTGAGTCAGAAGGACGAGTGTTACATGTTTGTCAGAGCACATTCTATTGAAGTACTTGTTAAACAGACACAGGGATGCAACATTCCGTGGATGAGACTAGGGTTGAAGCTTAGTTGATAATGCGAGACCTATTAGTGTGGAGACTCTTTTTGGCCGCCTGTCTAAGAGGGAGAAACTAGTGAAAGATGCACAAGCCCAGATGTCGCATCAATGCTTAATCCATGGACGGAAACTGAATTTGGAAAAAAAATCTTTCACTAATTTTATAACGTGACTTTTTTCTTTTCTTTTATCCTCTTCTTTCTATACTAATTAATACATCTGTTTTCCTGTCTTTTTTTTTCTTTTTAAAACTTTCCAGTCTGAGACACGTTTTCTTTTTTTTTTTTTCTCTTCTTATTTAATTTTTTTAAACCTCACTGATGGAGATGCTATTTTACACGAATATGAATATTAGTGCGAATACTAGCGAAGCATAATTCTTAATCCGTTATTTTTGACAGATGGTTTATACTTGTGTAGGAATAGAACAGATTAAAAAGAAATGGTTTCATTAAATGTAGGTCAATCAATGAAAAATCTGACCAATCAGCGTTAAGCAAGTGGGCGGAGCTTGAGTTTACGTTTTCTATCTGGATAATAAATGTGAACATTAAAAAAAAAAAATGATGGTGGTGGGAGGAGTGAGGCTAAGGAGAGAGAGAGGGGGGGCAATAATACAATCTTTACTTGAAATGTCACGTGTCATGGGTCAGTCACTACCTTAGCTGTAACTAATTTCAGAAGGACACCGAGACGCTGACCTTTCAAGCTTTTTTGATTCCTTTCTTTTTGACATTCTGCATCTCTAATTTGGGGATTGAGGATTTTCACACTGGGTTTCTTTCGCCTCGCTGAGTGGGCCAAGCATTGCTCACATCCCCACCTCTCTTCAAACCGACTTCCATCTTTTAGAACCCTACCCACGCCCACCTCTCGTCCTATCCTCCATGACAATCGCTTCATCCTTACATTTGTTCCTAATTATTTCTGGTTGTTCATCCTCTCCAACACAAAATCTTTGCCTAGTTTCTGATTTCCGTGAACCCCCCCCCTTTTTTTCAAATCTACTTTTCTTTTTTAACTATTTTAAACTAAAGTTTTAAAACAACACTCCTCTTTAGAGCCTGTCCTTGTGCCATGGGCTACGTATTGCCTTTGGTAATTTTTCCAGTGAAACATTTTAAAAGCGATTTAGATTTCCTTTCGACTCCCTACATAATAAAGAAAAAAGAATTTCTTTAACAACACGGACTGAAAAACCTGGGTATGCCAAGTTCGAATCCATCTACTTCCACAGAAACATTTTTATCAAAACCACACCTTCCACACGATGAGAGACCTGAAGGCTAGGTATGCAGTTCAACAAGTCAAAGTAAAAGAAAAACAAAGAGACGTAAGTCGTGTAGTAGCATATACTTGTGGCTTGTGCTGTTTCTTATTTTATTTTTCTAAGGCACACACACATTAAAAAAAAACTTAAAATGTATAAATTCATTTGCACCGGGATTACAGCATTCGCCCACATCAAACCTCTTGGGTCAAAAAGCAGGACGTGTGAGAAATGGCCGATATATTTGAAAGCACTTTTTTTTTCTTTGTCAAAAATATGAATTTTTGACCAATCAGGGCTCGACTTAAAAAAACTTATTTTTTGCACGCCTCTGGGAGCCTCTAAAGAAATATAAAAGGTAACAAGAGCGTCTCTCGTCAGAGAGGGACATCAGACATGAGCAGAAAGACAAATCGCTAATCGAACGCTTGTCAAGCGAATTCAGTAGCTGAAAAGACATGAAATGAATTTTTTCGTACATCAAAGAAAATTGTTTGACTCTCTTTCTCTCACTTCGCCACGACACGTAGTCGGGCGTTTTCTCTCCCGCTCTCAAGTCTTCATCTTCTTCCTTTCCTTCTGTCATACAGACTGCCACCTTTGCGTACACAAAAAAATAATTTCTTTTCTTTTAACTAAAATAAACGAAAGTTTAATTTACATTACTGGCTAGTGTATTTCTTTATTTGTTCCAGGGGACTTATGCAACTCCCCATTAGGTTTAAGATTTTGAACATGTTTTTTTTTTTTTTTTTCATAACAACATTGTTGATTGGTTGTAGCACTTAACTTCCTTTCTGGCTTGCCTAATCAAAGACCATCACTCAGGCGAATTGACCACGTGACTGAGTTTATAAAAGGTTAACCCCACTGCAATACTCCCTCTTTCTTCCCGACTCTCGCCTGACAACACACTCTTCTTTGGGGTGCAACTGTGCCCTAGCCAACAAGAAGACAAACAAGCCAACATGACTATCGCCACACACAGAGTTCAAAACGTGCATACAAGAATTCTTACATTTTCCTACAGGACACCTGAAGTAGGCCAAAAGTTACATCGACTAAAACATTGTGAAAAATGTTTAAAGATTTATAAAGAATCAAAATCGGAATTGGTAATTGTATCAGAATTGGGAACAATATTGGAATCGTCCCATTACTAGTTTTTATAGTCTTATAGTAACTCAACACTGGCACGCATGCTCGTGTTGCCATGTCAGGTGCAGAATCGGATACTTTCGCCGTGAATGCCGGTGTGAAGCAGGGATGCGTCTTGGCTCCAGTCATTTTCAACCTGTTCCTGGTTGCCGTCAATTTGGTTTCGCGCCATGATCTTCAACCATCTGATGCCGTTGCTGTCCAGTACCATCTTGATGGCAGCCTCCTCAACCTGAAACGTCTTCAGACCAAGACTAAAACCTCTGAAAAGCTCATCTTCGACTTTCAGTATGCCGATGACGCTGCATTCCCTAGCGATACCTCCAGCGGACTTCAAATGCAGTCTTGAAGTAGTCTTCAACATCTACCACCAAGAAGACGGAAATACTGCCAAACGTGTCCCCAACTGATGCGCCCATATTCACCGTCAACGGTATCTCTCTAAAGAATATCAGCAGCGTCAAGTACTTTGGCTTGACTCTCTCATTCCCCTGCGATCCTAGCAATGAAGTTCAGCGCCGCCTTAAGCTCGCCTCTTCTGCTTTTGGCCGCCTGAATGATCGAGTGATCTGCCACACACGGACTTCAAAACGTGCATACATGACCTCTTACGTCTTCCTACACGACTCTTACCTTTCGTGATGCACGCTTCAACACGCTTTCATGAACTCTCTCCTGCGACAATTCTGTCTAATCTTTCATCTACACACATAAACTCCTTCCAATATCAACTTCTTTTTCATACAAGTCATACCAACGAAGATAACCAATAAAATTGTTATTAAATGTTTAAATAAGACTTTTTTTTAATTCTACAGCCGACATGGCATGACATCACGAACATCGAGGCTAAACGAAAGCAACAACAAAAAAATCATGGTCAGTCAGTGTCTATGAATCAGGCGAGACATATCGCTAATAATACTGTAATACTTGAAAGAAAAACTTTTTAATGTTTGGTTTCATTTTTTACTTGATTTTTCGGATTATGCATGACAACAACAGACCCAGGTTTATTTATTTGTGATCCTATTACGGAGATAGCGTTTATTTATCTCATATATATATATAAATAACAGTGCTCCATCACCCACATTTTTATACTAATAAGTCACTGCTTATCAAGGACTAGGGGCCACTCGAGGATGGGGGTTAAGGTTAGGTGGTGATCACTCCCACAAAACAGTGGGTAGAATGATCAGAAGATCAGTTAAAAGGATATGATTTTCCAAGAAGGCGATTCGGCACGTAGTTGTTTACATTAGACTCTAAGATGATTATGCTGTAGCAGGTTTAAAAACAGACTTCTGATATCTTGTTGTGTAGATAGGATACTCTAAGAAAGAAACTTAGTTTATGAAAAAAGTTTGTTTGGTTTTCAGCACAGATATAAAGAAAGGAAAGTTCGTCGCCGTGGTTGTAGTTTGACGAGTTTTTACTGTGAATGGAGTTCAATCGAGCACCTACCATAAACATACAGTAGACAGAGGCTAGCAACATTTTTATGTGTGAAAGAGGCCGTAGAGAATTGTCAGATGTTTACAATAAAGAATGCCAATCAATGTTTGCTTCAAGGACCTATAACTCGGAAACCAAGCGTTTCAAGGCCTAGCTATATTATCTATATAAATAAAACACTAGTTGTATACGTGTGTGTATGTCTGTGTGTAAATATATTTAACCGATAAACTCTTAAACTATTGGTTATATAACACATTATGTAGAAAGTTATATAGAAAGCCCCAAAGTTAAATACGGTATAATCACGCTGACATATTAATTCTCATTAGATCATCGAAGTTAAGCAAAGTTGAGCCAGGTCAGTTCTTAAATGGGTGACCATTTTGGAATACCAAGTGCTGTATGTGTTCTCCACTTATCTGGACATTGTTTTCAGTCGTCCATGACTTCTCTTTGCCATTGAAATCAAGCAGTGTTGATTCAGGAGAGGTGTGGTCGTAGATTATAGAAGTTTTGCCTCACAGTTACACATGCAGGGGATATCCGTTGTCTCTCAAGTCTGAACGACGACCATGAAATCTCGAAGCACCCTGTATAATATACTCATAACGTTTCTAAGCACCCTGAACCAAGCACCATGAAATTTCCAAGCACCCTGTATAATATACTCATAACGTTTGATAATAATTGCTATTTTTAGTTAGAGTACGATCGCCTGGTCCCAAATTGCAAACCTCTGGTAGAAACCAATAGAAACCGGATAGAAATCTGATTTTATTCCTGCAGAGAAGCCATACTTCAGCTGATCTTTGCGATCATAATGAAACGAATTGGGATATAAACGGCCTTCCATTGCAGCAACACAAATAGAAATATGAATGAACTTCTTGTTGTGTTCGTTCGATATAAAAAGAGAAAGAAATCAACAAGATTTAGGTCTTTCTTGAGTCGAGCGACGCACGAGGGAAATACTTTAATGAAAATGGAGAAATAAAGTATTGATTAATGGTAGACAGAGAAGCCAACGGATCCAGTAAAATGTGGGTGGATGATGGTTGCAATGAATGCCTCAAAAGATTCATTCATCTGGCTGAGAGATGATTACTTCGCTCTAAGAAAATAATCACAAATGAATTTGAGGTTGTAACTTTTATTGTTTGTATTTTAATGTTTCAATTTTATTTTGTTTGAATTTTGTAGTTGAAATTTTATTTTGTTGAAATTTTATTTTGTTGAAATTTTATTTTGCTGAAATTTTATTTTGCTGAAATTTTATTTTGCTGAAATTTTATTTTGCTGAAATTTTATTGTTTAACTTTCATTGATTTAATTTTATTTTGTTTAAATTTCATTGCTTAAATTTAATTTTGTTTACATTATTATTTTGTTTTAATTTTATTGCGTCTGATTTATTGACTTCATCGATTTGCAATTTGGAAATTATTATTATCGGATATTTAAACCTCATTCAGAAACAAAAACAAAAATTGTCTACCTTGATGAATCATTTTAAGTCTAAATTTTCAGAGAAAATTGTCATAAAAGGGAAGAGAAATAGAGGGGAAAACAGGAAGAAGGGAATAAAAACAAAGGGAATAAAACCCAGTCACATAGTAAGGAAAAAGTAAGGCGATCAGACTCTAGTAATTTGGCAGTAATTATCATTTTCTTGTAAAAAAAAAAATTCTTTTAAAAAGAACTCATATCTGTATAGTTTATAATCATTAAGTCTACAGAGGTATAGAAATTATACTTATATTCCATTCTCAGTAAGTCACACTCACCATACCATTTGACGATTCTAAAATTTTTTGAGACATTCTCTTTGTTAACAAAACAATCTGTATATATATATATATATATATATATATACATATATATATACATATATATATACACACAAATATATATACTTATATAAACACAAATATATATGCGCAAATACATATATAAGTACACATATACACACATACGTTAAAATACAGATATATATACACAAATGTATATAGGTATATATACATACACGCATATATATGTACACACACACATACATGCGTGTATATATATATACCTATATACATATGTATATATATATATCTGTATTTTAACGTATGTGTGTATATCTGTACATATATATGTATTTGAACATATATATTTGTGTTTATATAAGTATATATATTTGTGTGTGTCTATATATATATATACATACACACACAAATATATATATATATAAACACAAATATATATGTGCCAATACATATATATGTACACATATACACACATACGTTAAAATACAGATATATATACTCAAATGTATATAGGTATATATACATACACGCATATATATGTACACACACACACACACATATATACATACATATATATGTATGTATATATATATATTTCGTATATATATACATTTCATATATATATATATACATTATATATACATATATACACATATTTTACATATATATACATATTTTAAATATATATATACATAAATATTCATATTTTATATACATATATATATATATACATATTTTATACATACATATTTTATATATACATATACATATTTTATATATATATATATTTTATATATAAAAATATACATATTTTATATATAGACATATTTTGTATATATACATATACATATTTTATACATACAAATATATGCACATTTTGTATATATACACAAAGATATTTTGTATATATACATATACATATTTTATATACATACATATTTTATATATATATATATATACACATTTTTTATATATACATACATATATACATACATATATGTACACATTGTATATATATATATATATATATGTATACACATTGTATGTATATATAAACACATTATATATACATATACATACATATATGTATACACATTGTATA